>NW_026307774.1:0-225 GCF_001194135.2 Octopus bimaculoides | reverse complement strand
TTCCATCTGATAGAGTTTTGGTGTGTTTGTTTTATATACAATTTTTTAAATCTCTTTCTTTTCCATTTTTCCCTTTTTCTTTTCCAAATATACAAAATTCAACTCATTGTTACCATGCAAAAGGAATAAAATCTATTTGAAAAACCTGATTTCTTTTATATATATAGTTTAGACTTTTTTTTTTTCCAAGTATTAATATTATCATAGTTAAGGAATTCTTTTTCT
>NW_026307773.1:0-220 GCF_001194135.2 Octopus bimaculoides | reverse complement strand
TAATAATAATAATAATAATAATAATAATAATAATAATAATACTAACAAAGTATCAGAGAGACGAAGCATACTCTGCAGATAATTTTTTCCGCAAATTATATTGTGGGCTTACAATGCATTGCTTACCTAGTCATTTTAATTGAAATGAATTAAGCAATTCGACTAAAAGAGGATTAGAAGCCTAAGTAGATGACAGCTAAAACAAAACTCGATCGATGGC
>NW_026307772.1:0-256 GCF_001194135.2 Octopus bimaculoides | reverse complement strand
ATTTTGCAATTCTCATTCTCGGTGACTCCTCCTGGAGTTTTTTCATACCACATCTTTGCTCTTTGTAGGCCGTGATTTGCACAGAGCTCCCAATGGATCATTCTTACCACATTGTCATGGCACCATTTGTATTCATGTTGTGCCAATTAAGGGCATTTGCTAATGACGTGCCATACCGTTTCACCCCTCTCACCACAGATTCTGCATTTGCTGCTATTGGTAGTGTTGTCTATTCTGCACTTCACATAGTTGGCCC
>NW_026307771.1:0-208 GCF_001194135.2 Octopus bimaculoides | reverse complement strand
AAAAGGTGTATGTAGAAACTCCATAAGATGTACCCAGTGTAAGCTATGGAGAAATAAGAGGTGCAGCAATATCAAAGGAAGGCTAACTGGGAAGATAGTTTTTGTATGTGGCAGATGCTCAGGAGAGCAATAAACATTGAAAATGTGCAGAAAACAATTTCTGCCACATTCAAGGGAGAAAAACTAGAAGTAGTTGATAGCTTCTGTT
>NW_026307770.1:0-270 GCF_001194135.2 Octopus bimaculoides | reverse complement strand
GTTAAGTGAAAGTGTTAAAAAGTCGATTTGCGCCATGAATAATCACATGAGATTTAAACATGAACTATCAAGTCTTGATAAGGCGACTTGTTATAAAGATGTCCGAAATATGTAATGGAAAATCAATGTACAATATACAGTACCTCATTTAACTAACTGAGAAAAAGACGTCTATCTCCGTATGAAATTTTTTTCTGACATGAAAGTACCTTTAGAAACTCATTTTTAAATCAGAAATCGTCACAACTGTAATGATGTATACATACGTGT
>NW_026307768.1:0-311 GCF_001194135.2 Octopus bimaculoides | reverse complement strand
AAATGAAAAGCGTCAATATATAAGGCATTCTGACTGGAGTTGAAAAAAAAAGGCACTTACCGAGGCAGTGGTCAAGCAAATAATGGTATGGAATATTGAATGGTCGTTTTGTATTGAAAGAATTTTGAAGGGGTTTTATTTTTAGACTGGGGTCAAACGGTCGAATCCATTCATCCATGTTTTAAGTCTTTAGTAGAAAGTGGGTTATACATCTTTAGATTGTATACCTGACTTCCTACTATAAAATTAAAGAATATAATAGAACGCTGAACTCCAGACCATCAACTTAAACAACACTTTATTTAGGTGGT
>NW_026307767.1:0-538 GCF_001194135.2 Octopus bimaculoides | reverse complement strand
TTTAAATAAGTGTGTAGGAGAATGTGTGTGTGTGTGTGTTAAGTGTTTCATCAGATGTGTGGGTATATGTGGAAAATTATTTGTGTGTGGTGTATGTTTGGATGTGTGGGTTCTGTGTATGTGTGTGGATATGTGTTTGTGTGTGTGTGTGTGTTTGTGGGGGTAAGTGTGGAGAAAATTAATTTCTAAAATTGGTTGTGTGTTTGTTTGTGAATTTGTAATGATTAATTTTTAATCTAAAATAAGTATGTGTGAAAAATTGATTTCGAAAATTATTTATGTATGGGTAATTAATAATTGATTTTAAACTGAAAATTCACATTTAAATAAGTGTGTGGGTATGTGTGTAATGTGTGTGGGTGTATAGGGGTGTGTGGGAGGGTATGGTTTCTGTCAAATTAATTTCAAAAATTATTTGTGAGTGGCTATGTTTGGGTGTGTTTCTGCAGGTATATGTGTAAAATATATTTAAAATTAATCACTAAATTTTAAATATTAGATGTGAATTTTTAGAAAAAGTGTGTGTATGGGGTTTTGT
>NW_026307766.1:0-1774 GCF_001194135.2 Octopus bimaculoides | reverse complement strand
CTGTGGTTTTGTAAAATATGTCCGTTTCTATTTTTAGGTTTATTTTTTAAATTAGTATATCCCAAGAATGGGAGCTCCTTTTGGTTGTACTCCATTGTGAACTGTATGTTTGGGTTGGCGCTGTTCAACAGTCTTTTGAATTTCAGGAGTTTCATTCCAGAGTATGAAACAGTCGTCCAGGAATCTTTTCCAATTTTCTTTTATGTACTGGGAAAAGGGGGTTTCCAAAAGTAGATAAAGATTCCTGGTATATTATTACTTCCAAGTAGCTCATTGTTAGGTTCGCAATGACTGGAGCTGCCCTAGTGCCCATAGCAATTCGGATTTTTGTCGGTAAAATGTATTGTCAAACATGAAGTGGTTGTTTCGTGAGATGAATTCAACCGATTTAGTTATGAATTCTTTACTGATCCTGTTTGGGATTTCTTCCGGGAATAGGTCCAACCAGAACTGAATTGCCTCTAGTCCATAATTATGAGGTATACTGGTATATAAATTAGTGTGGTGCTGCTACTGCATAACTCTCTCTGAGAGATTTAGAAATGCAATATTTCAAATTTGTAGATCAGTGAATTTATTTCGCTTGAAATTCTATAAGTTTTCAATTGCGACTTAGCACCGACAACTAGCAAAGCCAAGCTACTCCAGACCGATGAAGGGCAACTACCATGAAATTAGTCTCTGGATGCTGGCTTTGTTGGATGGAGGTGCTTAACTCCCCTGTTTGAAACCTTAAGGGCACAGAACACTTGTGTTACGTAGCAAACTAGGAACGGTGTTTCTTGGGGTTAAATAGCAGTAGCATTCTTCCTTTTCCTGCCAGCTGGAAATGACAATCAAAACTCTCATTTAAATCACCAAAATACAGAAACTTAAATGAATCAGGGAGAAATCAAACAGCGTGCCAGATGGTCCTTCGCAGCATATTTGTAATGAGTGTGGATTAATTTGTAAGTCATCTGGCGGCCTAACCATGCATGGTAAAATATATGAGGTCATGATGCAGCCAGCAATGTCATGAGACAGACAATTCAAGAATTACGTTTGTGAATGAGCTTTGCAGAACGGAAGCTGGGCTGAGGAGCCCCCTGTATTTACATGGATTGTGCAAGATTCAAGGAAGGGACTGCACTCTTCTGAGAAAAAAGAACAATCGGTATGTATGCAAATAATAATAATAATAATAGTGTCAAAGATCATGAAGGAAAAAAATGCCTTCTAATTGATGTTTCAATACCAGCAGATGACAACGTTTCTCTAAAAGAAATGGAAAAACTTTCAAAATACAAAGACCTGGAAATAGAGATAACTCGAATGTGGAATCTAAAAACAGAAACAATTCCTATCATAGTAGGTGCCTTAGGTATAATAAAAAAATATTCAGACAAATACATAACACAAATAGCAGGACTTACAAATATATATAACATACAGAAAATTGCACTACTGGGTACTGCACACATTCTACGCAAAACACTTCCAATACAGTAAACATAAGAGCACCACAGCAAACCACAGCACATACCCAAGGCGCACAGAGCTGCGCTCGGTAGTGAAGTGAAAGCACGTTATAAAAATAAAACTACTGAATAATAATAATAATAATAATAATAATAATAATAATAATAATAATAATAATAATAATAATGATAATAATAATAATATTAATAGTAATAATAATAATGATAATAATAATAATAATAAATCTCTTTAACTCAAAGGCAAAAAAGAGAGAGAGAATGAAAGAGAATCACAACAAAGACCAATGTTGAAC
>NW_026307765.1:0-262 GCF_001194135.2 Octopus bimaculoides | reverse complement strand
TGTATGTATGTATGTATGTATGTGTGTGTATGTTGTATATATGTGTGTGTCTGCATATGTATATATGTATTATGTGTGTGCATCTTTATGTATGTGTTCTTCATAATCATGTGCTTGTATGTCCGTCTTTGTGTATTTTTTATGTATGTGTGTGTGTGTCTCCTTGTGTGTGCATGTCTATGTGTGTGTGTATGGATGTGCATCTCCATATGTGTGGACACGTGCTTCCATATGTGTCCTTGTGTGAAGTAAAGTGAGTGTA
>NW_026307764.1:0-287 GCF_001194135.2 Octopus bimaculoides | reverse complement strand
GTTTTGATGGGAACATTCCACCAGTATTCCTTGAGTTGGTGTTTATGAATATATCCCATAACAGAGGGATTTTCTAAGCTATTTCAGGACAGTCTTTTTTTTTCTGCGGACGGCATTGTAAATTGTTTTCGCAACAGCATCGTGCCGCATAGGGAGGTAGTACCGTGACGACATTTTAGGACAGCTGATAGTCACATGCGTAATGTCTTCCACAGAAATATGACATAGCCTAGACATGCGGTTGTCACCTTGGGATTACAAGAGCGTCACTGTCTCTCTTGTTCACC
>NW_026307763.1:0-656 GCF_001194135.2 Octopus bimaculoides | reverse complement strand
ACATCAACCTGCATGTGGTGCTCTTTGTAACTCCCCTAAAATTTTAAAGTTACTTGAGGTGTTCGATTCGTTCATCTACTCTGGAAGCTCTGCACAAAATGATGGAAATCTTGATAAAGAAATACATCTGCGAATTCAAAGGGCAGCAAAAGCGAACTAAAGTGTGGAGTGGAGTGAAAGCATTTGAAGAAGCCAGGATAATGCATGCAAAAGAGATTTCAGGAAGAATGTAACGATCGAGAAGGTGAATCCTAATGACCTTTTTGTGTGCACAGTTTGTGACAGACCATGCCTGTCTTTTGCTGGCCTCAGATCTCATTTACAAATCCATGGAAAACGAACCTCCACCAGCTATTCTGCCTATATGTCTGTGCACACCTTTGAATGCAAAGTATGCCAGAAGGTTTGCAAATCTAACAGAGACCTCAAAAGACATTTTAAGATCCAGAAAGATCAGAACTTATCTGCAGCTCTTGGTTCAAATCGGACATGCAATCTATGTGGGTGTCTTTCAGCACATTGTCTGGTTTCAAAAGCCACATCAGATGCCATGATGGTTCTAATGTGTAGGTACAGGTGGTCAAACTCTGCATAAGGAGTAGACAACCACCACACACACACACACACACACACATATATGTATATATATATATATA
>NW_026307762.1:0-450 GCF_001194135.2 Octopus bimaculoides | reverse complement strand
ACAGACAGACAGACACACATTCTCATTTATATATATATAGATATATATAATATATACAATAATATATATATATCATATATATATATATATACATAAATATATATACAATATATATATTATACATATATATATATAATGCGTACCTTCCTTCATTGGACACAAAACTCCACTTGCGAAGACCTGTTGAGGCAAGTGAAATCGGAATCGAAATCGAACTAAATTCAACGACTGGCACCCATGCCAGTGTCGTCTCCTTCATTGGATACGAAACTCGGTTTGTGAAGACCTGTTGGGGCAAGCGAAAGCGAAATCGTGATGGCACCAGTGCCCAGCGTTGCCTTCCTGGCACTTGTGCCGGTGGCATGTGTAAAGGCATTCGAACGAGATCATGCCAGTGCTGCTGGACTGGCCCCTGTGTAGGTGGCACGTAAAATACACCATTTTGAGCAT
>NW_026307761.1:0-359 GCF_001194135.2 Octopus bimaculoides | reverse complement strand
ATCTATACATCAACTTTTCTTTCGATCTATGTATCTACTTTTCGTGCGATGTGATAAACATTTAAAAACCCAAAACGGACGCTGTCACCACTCACTGTCTCTTTCATTCTCTCTCTCATTCTGTCCCTCTCTCGCTCTCTTTCTCTCTTACTTCCTCTCTGTCCTCCTCGCTCTCGCTTTACCACTCACGTCTTCCTTTGAAGTAAGCGTGACACAACCACCCCAGGCACGTACGTACAAAACGAACAAGTTGGCGTATTAATATTATTGATAATCCGACTTAAAGCGACATTTATATGTATGTATGTGTGTATGTATGCATGTATATATTTATGTTGATATTGGAATATATATATATA
>NW_026307760.1:0-382 GCF_001194135.2 Octopus bimaculoides | reverse complement strand
AAAATACACCATTTCGAGCGTGGCTGTTGCCAGTACCTCTTGACTGGCCTTCGTGCTGGTGGCCTTCGTGCTGGTGGCCTTCGTGCTGGTGGCACATAAAAGCACCCACTACACTCTCGGAGTGGCTGGCATTAGGAAGGGCATCCAGCCGTAGAAACTCTGCCAAATCAGATTGGAGCCTGGGAGCCTGGAGTAGCCATCTGGTTTCACCAGTCCTCAGTCAAATCGTCCAACCCATGCTAGCATGGAAAGCAGACGTTAAACGATGATGATGATGATAGATACATATATATATATATATTTATAAAATATATAGTCAATTGGCTAGTTTGTTTCTTCTCGCTAGACCACTGGTACCAAAAAGAATTTCTAAATTTTTTTG
>NW_026307758.1:0-225 GCF_001194135.2 Octopus bimaculoides | reverse complement strand
TACTACTACTACTACTACTACTACTACTACTGTTGCTGATGATGATGCTGTTGCTACAGCTGTTGGTGGTGCTTTTGTTGCTGCTGCTAGTTGCAAATAAATACTATTTTTCCTCTCGTTCTAAGTGGGTAAAACAATCTCAGACATTTGTCTTAAATATGTGCCATATCTAAAGCAGCATGCGCGAATTATTGCTTATGTATGTATGTATGTATGTATGTATGT
>NW_026307757.1:0-247 GCF_001194135.2 Octopus bimaculoides | reverse complement strand
TTATCGTACAATTTAATTCACCATATATCTTCTTCTTCTTCTCCTTCTTCCTCCTCCTCCTCTTCTTCTTCTCCTCTTTTCGTCTTCTTCTTCCTCTTCTTCTCCTTCTCCTTCTCCTTATCCTTCTTCTTCTTTTTCTTCTTTTCCTTCTTCTTCTTCTCCTTCTTTTTCTACTTCTCATTCTCCTTCTCCTCCTCCTTCTTCTTCTTTTTCTTGTTCTTGTTCCTTCTTCATAAGCTTCTTTATC
>NW_026307756.1:0-1002 GCF_001194135.2 Octopus bimaculoides | reverse complement strand
TGAAATTTTAGCCATACATATTACACACAAATAAAGTAATATTTCTAAAAATTTTTCTCCTTAGAAGTTACAAACACCCCTTCATGGGGACTTCACACCCACAATTTAGTCATTTTTCCTAAGCAAAGACGAATACAGTTGTACCATTGGTAGTTATAGGGTCACCCGAACATAACAGATGAGCATCATTTGTAATTCAACGGTACAACAGTGTAAGACTATACTTTCAGATATACTTACATTGTGACTTCTGAAATGTGGTGCATAAATTGTCAAGTAAATAAGACTCATCTTTGCCTCCACTGATTCACTTGCAAAGTGTTGAGCAAAATTATTTCGTTGCAGACCTCCTTTGAGTCTTTTGATTATCACTGCGACACATATAGTCCCCAGTTGGTAACATTGATTTCAAGGCCTTCCCAGATGAGTGACTGGTTGTTCTAAGACATTTATTGATTGTAAATATTTTCTGCCCAGTTACCTATCGGTATAGTGGTCATTTGCAAACTCCAGAGGCGACACTTTCATTTCCCTTTACTCCAAACGTCACACATTGTTGTTTCAATTGGGTCATGCCCTTCCAATTGCTATAGATACATAATGCATCTTAAAGCTGTGCCTGTCACCTGTATGGTGAGGGATCCTACATTGGGGAGTAGTAACGACTAGGCTACGGTAGCTGACTGATTATCGTGATCATTTGTCTTTTGCTTTCCTGTAGCTTTGCTCTCTTTTACAAACCCAGTGAACATACATATATTTCCTATTTCAAAGAAATTCAAACAATACATATTACACACAAGTTAAAAAGATTCCCAACAATTAAACTTCTCTGGTTGACATTAATACACCCATCACCAATAGGGGCCTTAACTCCCACATTTTTCAGCTCCATGAGCTCCATTTTTCAGGAGCAAAATTCTTTTAGGGTCCATGTAGTGTTTTAGGCCCCAAAAATTTTTTAACTTCCTGCATAGTTCGAGCCCACAGCAATATCATATC
>NW_026307755.1:0-231 GCF_001194135.2 Octopus bimaculoides | reverse complement strand
TGTTTGTATTCTAGAAGTGCTATATACCTCTATACATATATGGTAATATACTTATATATACGCACGTATGTTTGTATTCTATATGTAGCATATGGTATGTGTGTGTGTGTGTGTATAGGAAAGCGTGTATGTGTTTATGTATACTTACCTATATGTGTATGTGGGTACATATGTGTATATGCATACAGTTATACATATGTATATATATATATATATGTGTATATATATATA
>NW_026307753.1:0-570 GCF_001194135.2 Octopus bimaculoides | reverse complement strand
TGGTGGTGGTGGTGTGTGTGTGTGTGGTAGTGGTGGTGGTGTGTGTGTGTGGTAGTGGTGGTGGTTATGAACGAATCAAATAATCGTAGAACAAACAATCGATTTATTTGAAATCACATATCGGAGTTAATTTTATTTCACGTCATCCTCGGTTGGTTTCCCTCAATCTCAGTTATCGTCGTCATCACCGTCGTCTTCAACATGATGGCGATCATCATCATGCGCATCATCATCATCATCGTCATCATCATTCTCATCATTATTATTGCTAGCAACATTATCATTATCATTAACAACCTTCATCGCCCTCACCACCACCACCGTCACCAACACCACCATCGGCACCATCACCTTCACTCCCCATCGCATCCACACCAACCTTCATACCTACCCCCACTACCACCCCATGTCATCATCATCATCATCATCATCATCATCAACTTCATCATTATCATTATCATTAACGACCTTCATCGCATTTCACCCTCACCGCCGCCGCCGGCGCCACCACCACCATCTGCACACCCTCTACCATCGCATATCATCATCATCATCATCATCATCATCATC
>NW_026307752.1:0-261 GCF_001194135.2 Octopus bimaculoides | reverse complement strand
TCGATACCACGTACGTATGTACGAACTTTCGTTCGTTAGTTCTTTCGTTCCTTAGCTCGTTCGTTCCTTCGTTCGTACGTACGTATGTACGTTCGTTCGGTCGTTCCTTTGTTTGTTCGTACGTACGTACGTTCGCTCGTACATTCGTTCGTTCGTTTGTATGCACGTAATTACGTTCGTTCGTTCGTTCGTACTTACGTAGCTCCGTACATACATACGTACGTACGTTCGTTCATTCGCTCGTAAGTACGTAAGTACGTA
>NW_026307751.1:0-204 GCF_001194135.2 Octopus bimaculoides | reverse complement strand
ACACAAACACACACACACAAATATATATATAAACATATATATGCTTAAATATATATATATATATATGTACACACATGCACACACTCACATTTTTATATAGATAGATACATACATACATGCATACACATACATATATGCTATTGATTGCGCGTGCGTGTATAAATACACACACACACACACACACATATATATATATATATATAT
>NW_026307750.1:0-216 GCF_001194135.2 Octopus bimaculoides | reverse complement strand
CTTGCATCATCCTGGCCTCTTCAAATGCTTTCACTCCATTCCACACCCTTCTACACCATCCAACTCGATCTGAAGCGAGGGCTTCTATATCTTCTGGAGCCATTCCAATTGACTTCATAGCAGTCCTTATGCCATCCTTAAACCTTTTTTTAGTGTTATGCCGATGACGTTTCCCCTCTGCAAGCTCACCATAAAACATCTGTTTCGGCATGCGTT
>NW_026307749.1:300-521 GCF_001194135.2 Octopus bimaculoides | reverse complement strand
TGTAATATTGTATTGTGATGTAGTTTGTGATGTAGTGCTATATAGTAATGCAGTATTGTTATAGTGTTGCATAGTAATCCAGTTTGCGATGTAGTTCTGCATAGTAATGCAGTTTGTGACGTAGTGCTACACAGTAATGCAGTATTATCATAGTAATGTAGTACTGCATTATAATGTAGTTTGTGATGTAGTACTGCATAGTAATGTAGTTTGTGATGTAG
>NW_026307749.1:0-105 GCF_001194135.2 Octopus bimaculoides | reverse complement strand
TGTGATGTAGTGCTGCATAGTAACGTAGTTTGTGATGTAGTGCTGCATAGAAATATAGTTTGTGATGTAGTGCTGCATAGTAATGTAGTTTGTGATGTAGTGCTG
>NW_026307748.1:0-369 GCF_001194135.2 Octopus bimaculoides | reverse complement strand
TATATATATATATATACATACATATGTATATACACACATA
Source organism: Octopus bimaculoides (assembly GCF_001194135.2). Classification (NCBI taxonomy): domain Eukaryota; kingdom Metazoa; phylum Mollusca; class Cephalopoda; order Octopoda; family Octopodidae; genus Octopus; species Octopus bimaculoides. Next base: position 329 of record NW_026307748.1, on the reverse strand, counting down.
TATACACACACACATATACATATACTTATATATATATACTTATATATACATACATATACATATATATGTACATACATATGCATTCATATACATACACACACATTTGTATTTACTAACGTACACATTTATGTATATGCATATGTATCTTTCAACACACACACACACACATGTATTCACCAACACACACACAAGATGGCCAAGAAATGGTTTTAAATCATGCACACCCTTCTGCATATTCACACATATGTACATAGACCATCATGCCCTCCCACTGATACACACACATCACGAACATTAAATCTACACAAAATTGGAAGAAAACAATATAA
>NW_026307747.1:688-833 GCF_001194135.2 Octopus bimaculoides | reverse complement strand
TACATACATGCATACATACATACATGCATACACACATACAAACATACATATGCTCATATACGTATATATGCATACATATATATATCTATATATATATATCTATATATATATATATATATATATATATATATATATATATATATAT
>NW_026307747.1:0-626 GCF_001194135.2 Octopus bimaculoides | reverse complement strand
TATATATATATATACATACACACACACACATACACATACACACACACACACACACACACACACACACACACACGCACATGAATATGACTAGAGATATATGACTACTTGTAGTAATGCTAACAACACATAAGGGAATAATTTTGGTCAAGCTCATACTCTATTCAGATGATATCCCACCAACAGTCACAACAGACCCTGATGAAGTTTCACCAATAATTAACACCAAGATGCACACTTATCAGTGTGCACCAGATTGCAGCAGAAACATGTATAGGTCTTGATGAACAACAATGTAACTGACTGTATAATAAAACTTGATCCATGGTTTAAAATTTTAGCATGATGTATTGAAATACAAGGTAAATGTACAAACCATCAACCTGTATTACTTCTCATAGTTTGCTTTGTAAATAAACATTTAGTTTTATTTATCATTCCTGTGTTAAATACACTTATTAAAGAATTTTAATTACTGGAAATCCTTATGTACTTTCAATACGATATTAAAAAAATGTCTTTTGTTAATTTTAACAAAGTGTTTCATTTTTTTGTTTTCATTTATGGATAATAATAATTTAATGTCATCATAAACTTTTTCAAGTGAATTATGATTAGTTTCCATTCTT
>NW_026307746.1:5270-5375 GCF_001194135.2 Octopus bimaculoides | reverse complement strand
TCGCTCGTAAGTACGTAAGTACGTACGTTCATTCGTTAGTTCGTTCTTTCAGTCGTTTGTACGTACGTACGTACGTACGTACATACGTTAGTTCATTCCTTCGTA
>NW_026307746.1:4908-5053 GCF_001194135.2 Octopus bimaculoides | reverse complement strand
ATACGTACGTTCGTTCGTTCATTCGTTCGTTCGATACTACGTACGTATGTTCGAACTTTCGTTCGTTAGTTCGTTCGTTCATTAGTTCGTTCGTTCGTACGTACGTTCGATCGTTCGTTCGTACGTACGTACGTAATTACGTACG
>NW_026307746.1:4702-4820 GCF_001194135.2 Octopus bimaculoides | reverse complement strand
AAAGTACGTACGTACGAACGAACGAACGTACGTACGAGAGAACGAACAAAGGATAGAACGAAAGAACTATCGAACGAACGAACAAAAGAAAGAAGTTACGTACGTAAGTACGAACGAA
>NW_026307746.1:4562-4674 GCF_001194135.2 Octopus bimaculoides | reverse complement strand
CTTTCTTTCGTTCGTTCGTTCTTTCGCTCGTACGTATCTTCGTGCGTTCAATCTTTCGTTCATTCGTTCGTAAGTACCTACGTACTTTCGTTCGTTTTGTTCCTTCGCTCAT
>NW_026307746.1:3499-3679 GCF_001194135.2 Octopus bimaculoides | reverse complement strand
GTACGGACGTATGTACGCACGTTCCTTCGTTCGCTCGATCGTACGTACGTTTGTTCATTCGTTGGTTCATTCTTTCGTCAGTTCTTTCGGTCGTTTGTTAGTTCTTTCCTTCGTTCGTTTTTTTAGTTAATTCGTTCCTTCGTATGTACATTCGTTTGTACGTTCGTACGTACATACGTA
>NW_026307746.1:3127-3445 GCF_001194135.2 Octopus bimaculoides | reverse complement strand
CGTTCGTATATACCTACGTACGATCGTTCGTACATACGTACGTAGTAACGAACGAACGGATGAACAAACGAACGTACGTACGCACGAACGAACGAACGAACGAATGAAAGAACGTACGTACGAAATTACGTATGTACGAACGACCTAACGAACGTACGTACGTAAGTACTCCGAACGAAAGAATGTACGTACGTAAGTACGTCCGAACGATCGAACGAACGAACGTATGTACGTACGTCAGTACGAACGAACGATCGTAATTACGTACGTACATACGTTCGTTCGTTCGTACATACGTAATTACGTACGTACGTTCTT
>NW_026307746.1:2914-3117 GCF_001194135.2 Octopus bimaculoides | reverse complement strand
ACGTTCGTTCGTTCGTACATACGTAATTACGTACGTACGTTCTTTCATTCTTTCGTTCGTTCGTTCGTATATACGAACTAATTTTCGTTACTTCTTTCGTTTATTAGTTCGTTCCTTCTTTCGTACGTATGTACGTTCGTTCATTCGTTCGTACGTCCGTACTTATGTCCGTACTTCGTTCGTTTCTTTGTTTGTTCGTACGT
>NW_026307746.1:2734-2904 GCF_001194135.2 Octopus bimaculoides | reverse complement strand
GTCCGTACTTATGTCCGTACTTCGTTCGTTTCTTTGTTTGTTCGTACGTACGTAATTACGTTCGATCGATCGTTCGTTCGGTCGGACGTACTTACGTACGTACGTTCCTTCGTTCGTTCTTACATACGTAATTACGTACGTACGTTCTTTCATTCGTTCGTTCGTACGTA
>NW_026307746.1:2622-2724 GCF_001194135.2 Octopus bimaculoides | reverse complement strand
ATACGTAATTACGTACGTACGTTCTTTCATTCGTTCGTTCGTACGTACGTATGTTCGTTCGTTCATTCGTTCGTTCGTTACTACGTACGTATGTACGAACTT
>NW_026307746.1:2286-2388 GCF_001194135.2 Octopus bimaculoides | reverse complement strand
GAACGTTCGTACATACGTACGTTCGTTTATTCGTACTATGTACGTTCGTTGGTTCGTTCAGTCGTTCGAAAGTACGTACGTACGTACGATAGTTCATTCGTT
>NW_026307746.1:2163-2276 GCF_001194135.2 Octopus bimaculoides | reverse complement strand
TCGTTCAGTCGTTCGAAAGTACGTACGTACGTACGATAGTTCATTCGTTCGTACGTACGTACATTCGTTCGCTCGTTCGATCGTTCCTACGTACGGATGTATGTACGTACGTT
>NW_026307746.1:1973-2153 GCF_001194135.2 Octopus bimaculoides | reverse complement strand
TCGATCGTTCCTACGTACGGATGTATGTACGTACGTTCGTTCGTTCGATCGTTCGTACGTACGTTCGTTTGTTTGTTCGTTCGATCTGTCTTTCGTCCGCAAGTGCGTACGTTCGTTCGTTTGTTCGCTCGTTCGTTTGTTCATTCTAATGTACGTACTACGTACGTACGTACGTTCGTT
>NW_026307746.1:1797-1963 GCF_001194135.2 Octopus bimaculoides | reverse complement strand
TTTGTTCATTCTAATGTACGTACTACGTACGTACGTACGTTCGTTCGTTCCTTCGTATGTACATTCGTTTGTACGTTCGTATGTGCATACATTAGTTACGTACGTTCGTTCGTTAGTTCGTTCCTTCGTATGTACATTCGTTTGTACGTTCGTACGTACATACGTA
>NW_026307746.1:1500-1787 GCF_001194135.2 Octopus bimaculoides | reverse complement strand
GTTCCTTCGTATGTACATTCGTTTGTACGTTCGTACGTACATACGTAAGTTACGTACGAACGTCCGTACGTTCATTCGTTCGTTACTACGTATGTACGTACGAACTTTCGTTCGTTCATTCTAATGTACGTACGTTCGTTCGTTCTTTTGTTCGTCCGTACGTACCTACGTTCGGACGTTCGTTCGTACGTACGGACTATGTACGCACGTTCCTTCGTTCGCTCGGTCGTAGGTACATACGTTTGTTTGTTCATTCGTTGGTTCATTCTTTCGTTAGTTCGTTCGTT
>NW_026307746.1:1340-1490 GCF_001194135.2 Octopus bimaculoides | reverse complement strand
TTGTTTGTTCATTCGTTGGTTCATTCTTTCGTTAGTTCGTTCGTTCGTTCCTTCGTAGGTACGTACGTATGTACGTCCGTTTGTTCATTCGTGCGTTTGTTCATTATAGAATTAACTATGTATGGTCCTAGACAACCCACTGACACCCAC
>NW_026307746.1:0-134 GCF_001194135.2 Octopus bimaculoides | reverse complement strand
CATTCGCTCGTAAGTACGTAAGTACGTACGTTCATTCGTTAGTTCGTTCTATCGTTCGTTCGATCGATTGTACGTACGTACGTTCGTTCATTCGAACGTTCGTACGTACGTACGCACATACGTTAGTTTATTCC
>NW_026307745.1:0-1000 GCF_001194135.2 Octopus bimaculoides | reverse complement strand
AGAAAGCAGGACGCCACCCAAAGATAACCTGGTGAAGACAGGCAGAAAAAGGATTGAGGATAAAATGAATGACATGGAACAAAGTGAAAGAAAAATACAGGACAGAACACTGGAAGACTGCTGTGAAGAACCTATGTTCTGCTAGAAATCCAAACATGACATCATCATCATCATCATCATGAAGGTGAGGTAAAGATGAAAGGAAATTTGGCAGCTATTTCTAGAAGATCAAGTGGCTATATAGAGGCTACTTCAGTCAGTCAGTATTTATACGTGTTATGTGTGTCATTACAGTGTGTGTGTGAGCATGTGGTTGTGTGTGCACACATGTGATGTTTGTGTATAACAATACAGTACGTTATGTGAATGTGTATGACAGAAGTGAGCTTTGTACACGTGAGAATACTATACCTTATCCATTGTATGCATGAATCAGTAGAGCATTTTACATACATTACAGTACAGTATATGTCTGTAACAGTACAGTGTGTTATGTGTGTGTCACAGTACAGTGAGTTATCTGTATGTATGACAGTACAGTATTTTACATATGTAACATTACATAGTTTTAAGTCTAACAGAATGTACAATAAGTTATCTGTGAATGACAATACAACATGTTATGCATGTCACAGTACAGTTTGTGATATGTGCATAACAGTGCAAAATGTTATAATGTATTGTACTGTGGCACTGTGTGACAATGCAATGTATTATGTGAGTGTCACAGTAGAGCCTGTTATAATTTCATACACACAATACTTGGTTGTATGTGTGTATGTGATTAGGGTTTTAGGTGACTGTCAACACAATATGTTTTTTTTATGTGTAACAATGCAGTATGTTACAAGCTTGTCAGTACAATGTTAAGCACGTGTATCAGTACAGAGTGCATATGTGTGTAATAGTACAGTGTATTTGCATGGTATGGGTGACAGTAGTGTTGTGTGTTACAGTATATGTAGTATTTATATATATATATATATATATATATATATAT
>NW_026307744.1:0-313 GCF_001194135.2 Octopus bimaculoides | reverse complement strand
GCCATGTACAGAGACGCTATCAGTAAGGTGAGGGTTGGCAATGAGTACAGCAATGAATTCCTGGTAGAGGTAGGGGTCCACCAAGGTTCAGTCCGCAGCCTCCTCCTATTTATCATAGTCCTCCAGGCGATAACAGAGGAATTCAAGACAGGTTGCCCCTGGGAGCTCCTCTATGCTGATGACCTTGCACTAATTGCTGAGTTACTATCAGAACTAGAGGAGAAATTTCAGGTGTGGAAGCAAGGACTAGAGTCGAAGGGCCTTAAGAGTCAACCTAGCTAAAACCAAAGTCCTAATAAGTAGGAAGGTAGAC
>NW_026307743.1:0-527 GCF_001194135.2 Octopus bimaculoides | reverse complement strand
TTTTTTTTTTCTTTTTCTGATTTCTTTCTCTGCTCCTGTTTTCTTCAGTCTTGTCAGGTATTTGCCATGTAGTGACTATTCTGGCCATTATCTTAGAATGACATTTAGCTATCCAATTTTCAGTGGGTTTATTTATTTATTTATTTATTTATTTATTTATTTATTTATTTTTCTTCGGTACTTTCTGTTGCAGTTTCACCTTTCTCCTCGCATCTGTCTGCTATCTCAACCTCTCTTTTATATTTGTTGCTTTCCTTGAAGGCAAGAAAATCAGTTTTCTTTTATTTTTTTTCCCTCTTTATTTTATTATTTATTTATCTATGTATTTATTTATTTATTTATTTATTGCTTTTCGCTTTGCACATGTTTTTCTAGCGATTTGCATTAGTTTTCTCCCTTTATTTATTTATTTATTTATTTCATTAGATAAATCACCTGTCTGATTTTCCAGTTCGGTCTTGTTGAATTGCTGTTTTTTCATTTCATTTTTTTACTTTCTTTTTCTTTCTTTCATTCTTTCTTTCTTT
>NW_026307742.1:0-392 GCF_001194135.2 Octopus bimaculoides | reverse complement strand
ACTGAAACAATCACATTTCGATACTGTAATGACAGATACTAAAACTACATGCAAAATTACTTTGCCCCTCTAAAATTAACTATTTTTATTCCTCTTACAATTTCAATTGTTACTTTCTCTTATGAATGTTTACGAATGATCCAAGAAAAAAGACAAAGAAACGAAGGAAAAAGAGTGAGAGTCAAATAAACAGACACACTACCAATCATACGTAAATACACACATATATATGTACCTATAACCAATGACCTCATTCTAATTGGCGGGAATTGTAAGTTTACTTTCCATTTCAAACTCCATCCTTCACCAGCGAGACATCATTTTTAAATACGATCGACAAGTATTTATTCCCTACAAACTGTGAGTTTTTTTGAAAATCTTTTCGTAAATTT
>NW_026307741.1:0-210 GCF_001194135.2 Octopus bimaculoides | reverse complement strand
AGTTATTTATTAATTAGGAGAAAATAAATACATATAATAATATATATATAGGCACATGAGTGGCTGTATGGTAAGTAGTTTGCTTACCGACCACATGGTTCTGGGTTCATTCCAACTGCGTGACACCTTAGGCAAGTGTCTTCTACTATAGATTCGGGCTGACCAAATCCTTGTGAGTGGATTTGGTGGACGGAAACTGAAAGAAGCCCG
>NW_026307740.1:0-276 GCF_001194135.2 Octopus bimaculoides | reverse complement strand
TGTGTGTGTGTGTATGTATGTATGTATGTATGTATGTATATGTGTATATACAGGTTACACAACCATACCTATGGTTGTGTTGATTGTTAAATATGGAATTTGCATTTGAAATGTTACAGACGAGAAAGACAAGTCGGGCGTTGAAATTTAACTTTACATAGAGACACGTATAGACACAAAACTATTTTTTTATACTCTTTTACTTGTTTCAGTCAGTTGACTGTGGCCATGCCGGAGTACCGCCTTCAGTCGAGCAAATCGACCCCAGGACTTATT
>NW_026307739.1:0-409 GCF_001194135.2 Octopus bimaculoides | reverse complement strand
TTTCAGTGGGGAGGTGTTATATGGACTGTTAGATATGTAATTCGTCTGAACGTGTGTGTCACTGTGGTTCGTCTGAGTTCATTGTTTCATTGTTGTTGTTCTGAAGGACTGGGGTAGTAAAATGTCATTGATATATATGGCGGACATGATTCTTGTTTATTCATAACGAACATTGGGTGAGTGCGTTTTTTGTATGTAATTGAATAATAAATGTAATAATTAAATTGTACAACTCGTTGTGTTATCTCTGCGAGTCTTCCGAGGGAAATTAAACATCACTCCTGCTATTCAGGTAAATATCCTTGCGTTGGGTACCCTTTAATATAGCTTTTTTCTCAGCCAGGCACAACCTGCATCTCCTGCTGCTATTGAAGTACGGTTTGCATTTCTCCAGGATCTTCCACTTTAT
>NW_026307738.1:0-909 GCF_001194135.2 Octopus bimaculoides | reverse complement strand
ATATATATAAATGTATATATGTATGTATATATATATTGTTCATATATCATATATATCTCCCTATTTTAAGTACCATCTATCTATTGATTTCTTTACCTATCTTTGTATGAGACTTTATATCCTCCTCCTGTTTATTCCTCTCCTTCTCTCTATCTATCTAGCACGTTATCTAACTGTTTGTTGTTTTTCATTCCTTCTCTATGTCTTTCTCTATACACCTCACCCTCACACATACGTATACGTGTGATATGTGTCAATATAACTTCTCTCTCTCTCTCTCTCTCTCTCTCTGTCTCTCTCTCTCTCTCTCTCTCTCTCTCTCTCTCTCTCTCTCTCTCTCTCTCTCTCTCTCTCTCTCTCTCTCTCTCTCTTGCTCTACATATATAATTGAGATATAAGAAAGAGTGTGTCGAATGAGTGAAAATTTGTGCTAAATTATTACAATATTTGATGAGGAATATGAATATTCCTCGGAGATGTATTTCAGACGTATTTGCTCATTCTTTTGAGGATCGAACCCTTCTTACATATCCGAGTGATTTTTAACAGAGTAAGAACTCGAATCTTTAATTTCATGATCGTTCAGTTCTTATCAGGTAATTGATCGTGTGCCGAGAAGTCAGACATGTGGAAAGAGAGGAGACATATTACGGCACGGAAGTAGGCATAAAGAATTGGAGGAAGTTGCAAACCAACAACATATTATCAATGAGTCGCGGCTGGTCCTAGTTGCATGGATATATAACCAACGATCGTTTTTAAAACAGATATATGTTATACTATTGCTGTAGAACATCGAGATCAGCTTCGTTTTACAGCGTATCCTACCAACCATATCAATTTCCAAATCTGCTCAAAAGATCAAAAATTCATATATATATATATATATATATATATATATATATATAT
>NW_026307736.1:0-201 GCF_001194135.2 Octopus bimaculoides | reverse complement strand
TGATACTTGCTTACAACTGCTACATGATATCAAGGCAAGGAGACAATAACACACACACACGTATGCAACAGACTTTTTTATTTTTCAGTTTCCATGTACCAAACACACTCACAAGGCTTTGGTCAACCCAGATTTATAGTAGAACACATTTGCCATAGGTGGCATACAGAGTGACTAAATCATCGTCAATTTATATGTATA
>NW_026307735.1:0-234 GCF_001194135.2 Octopus bimaculoides | reverse complement strand
TCTATCACATGTTCGATCACGATCACCCGTAGCCTTAGCGCCGCGCCTGGTAACACTATCTCCAGACTGCAGCTGCCCTTGCAACCGTCAACCGCCCGGACGTTACTCGCCCCATCCCATTTCTTTGCTACCCTTGGTGTCACGAGGGTAGTCGTACAACCCGTGTCCACGAGGGCCTTGAACTTCGTTGCTCGGTAGGCTTCCTCACGCCTTTCTCCGGCCGTCGTCTGTCGG
>NW_026307734.1:0-274 GCF_001194135.2 Octopus bimaculoides | reverse complement strand
TTGTTTACATATTTCCCTCATTTCCCCCTCGTTTCTTTACGTATTTTATGTTATTTGCACCGCTTGTGACGTCCTGTACCCATATATGCATATATTATTTATTATTTAATTGAACGCGACATATACATTTCCAAATAAGTTTATCTTCACCTTTTTGATGCCACTCTCTACTCTCTACTCTCTACTCCATCCTTCTCTAATTTTCCTTTTCTCCTCCTCTCTCCTTCATCGGTTTCTATCTGGTTCTCTCTCTCCCGTTCTTTCTCTGTCTGTC
>NW_026307733.1:0-554 GCF_001194135.2 Octopus bimaculoides | reverse complement strand
TATTAATGTGGGTGCTATTATTTGCTATTATTTCCTATCACTGTTATACTATATTACTACGGTCGACCACTCACCACAAGAATATCATGTTTCAAGTTTATTCTAGCCTGTCACTACTTATTTACGACACACCACTGATATAGGCAGACACAGCTCATATATATCTATCCCTTACGACCGTTAAGATCTATGTATCTATATCTATTTATCACTTTATCTTCTTCTTCTACATTTAGATTTTCCTCACCACCCTTCGCCAACCCGTCTAAATAGCTTAGATGTATCTTACTTGACTATCCAGATTTTCTCTTATTGTTTCTTAGATTACCCACCCCACCGATTTGACTCCTTGTATGTTTTACTTTATTTTAGTTTTATTTTTGTATGAATATCTGTATTATTTTTTCTTAGTATTTTATATTCCTATTTTATTTTATATTATTATTTCATTTTTGTTATGTTTTTTTATTGTATTATTTTTAACCACCAACTCAACACTACACACTGAATTGTGGCAGGGTATGGACGGATTCCGGAGTACCGAGAAAATTATG
>NW_026307732.1:0-333 GCF_001194135.2 Octopus bimaculoides | reverse complement strand
CACACAAACGCACACACACACAAACACACACACACATACGTACGTACGTACATACATGCATACATACATTCACGCGTATAAATGAATGTATCTGTCTGTACTTATACATACATACATACACACACACACATACATATATGTATTCATATATATATATATACATACATATATATGCATATACATATGCATGTATGCATTTATATACATACGCATACGCGCATATATACATACACTCTGAGAAAGATATATATATATATATACATATATATATATATTGTATCTATATATGTATATATGTATATATGCATATGTATATATATATATATATATATA
>NW_026307731.1:0-273 GCF_001194135.2 Octopus bimaculoides | reverse complement strand
TTTCTCTCTTTATTCTTTCTGTCTCTTTATTCTCTCTCTCGTCTCTCTCTCCTTTCTCACTCTCTCGTCTTTCTCTCTTTATTCTTTCTCTCTCTTTATTCTTTCTCTCGTCTCTCTCTTCTTTCGCTCTCTTTATTCTTTCTCTCGTCTCTCTCTATTCTTTCTCTCGTCTCTCTCTATCTTCATTCTATTTTTCTCTCTCTCTCTTTATTCTCTCTCTCACCTCTCTCTTCTCTCGTCTCTCTTCTTTCTCTCTCCTTATTCTCTCTCTCT
>NW_026307730.1:0-328 GCF_001194135.2 Octopus bimaculoides | reverse complement strand
ATATATATATATATATATATATATATATATATATTAACATATACATATATGTAGGTGCAAGAGTGGCTGTGTAGTAAGAAGCTTGCTTCCAAACCCCGCTGCGTGGTACCTTGGGCAAGTGTCTTCTAATATAGCCACAGGCCGACCAAAATTTTGTGAGTGGATTTGGTAGATGGAGACTACAAGACGTCCGTCGTATATATATATATATATACATGTGTGTGTATATATATGTATATACATGTCAATGTGTGTGTCTGTGTTTGTCTCCCCATCACCACTTGACAACCGATGTTGGTGTGTTTGCGTCCCCGTAAATTAGCGGTTC
>NW_026307729.1:0-229 GCF_001194135.2 Octopus bimaculoides | reverse complement strand
CTACTACTACTACTACTACTACTACTACTACTGCTGCTGCTGTTGCTACTTATTGCAGGGGTGGAGGGCAAGTCCCATGGCCTTTTACAACAGACGCTGTTCTCACACTGCTTATATCGATGCTGTGGAGGAGCGTGGCTTTGTAGTTCGGGTGTTGGACTCATGATCGTAAGATTGCAGTTTCGATTCCTGGACCGGGCGACGCGTTGTGTTCTTGAGCAAAATACTT
>NW_026307728.1:0-458 GCF_001194135.2 Octopus bimaculoides | reverse complement strand
ATAATAATAATAATAATAATAAATATTAATAATAATAATAATAATAATAAAGATAAAAATAATAATTATAATAAGTAATAATATTATTTAATAACAATAATTAATAATCATAATAATTAATAATAATAATAATTAATAATAATATTATTTAATAATAATAATTATAATTAATAATAATAATAATAATAATTAATAATATTAAATAATAATAATAATAACTAATAAAAAAAATAATTAATTATAATAATAATAATTAATAATATTAATAATAATAATAATAATAATAATAATAATAATAATAATAATAATAATAATAATAATAATAATAATAATAATAATAATAATAATAATAATAATAATAAATAATATTAATAATAATTAATAATAATAATAATTAATGATAATAATAATAACCTATAATAAATAATAATACTTATAAATAATAATATTTAATGATA
>NW_026307727.1:0-276 GCF_001194135.2 Octopus bimaculoides | reverse complement strand
AATTCGTTACTGGGCAGTTTAGCTTAATGGTAAAGCACTTGACGCGTAATTGCAGGTAGGTGCGTTCCACTCTCATGGCTGGTCGGTAACGATTTTTTCTATAATGAATAGATAATTTATGCTGATCACGCTATTTAATAGCATTATCACGCGTTTGAGAATAAAAAGAAATTATGCCTGTATCTTTGAATACATCTCAACGCTTCTAAAAACAAACTTTGTTTGGTTACTTTCATCGTAAGTTGAATATACATATATATGTATATATATATATAT
>NW_026307726.1:0-483 GCF_001194135.2 Octopus bimaculoides | reverse complement strand
TGTGTGTGTGTGTGTGTGTGTCTGTGTGTGTGTGTGTGTGTATATATATACATATATATAATATTTAATTAACATAATAGGGTAAATGTTTGATATTAATTAATATCAATTTAACACCAGGAAACCAGCACATTAAAAGAATCTGTAGGTTCAGAACAAATTTTCTGAGATCCTAAAAGGATTATAGTGCTTGTGTATATAAAAGAGGCCACCAAAGTGGACAGTTAATGTGCTAGAAAAAGATCATTTAAAAAATTCTCAAAGAAAGATTCAGCGGAGCAAAACCAGGCGGGCGAGACCAGTGAAAATTATAAATACCTCGGTTATCTGTAGACTATATAGTTTCAAAATCAACACTTTCCAATGAAAGTATCTATTTATCATCAGTACACATTGCCGATATTATTATAATCGAATAGAATCCCGTGCTAGTTGAATCTTTCTTTGAGAATTTTTTAAGTGATCTTTTTCTAGCACATTAAC
>NW_026307725.1:0-586 GCF_001194135.2 Octopus bimaculoides | reverse complement strand
ATGCCACTAAGCAGTTCGCCTGGCGTGCTAACGATTCTGCCAGCTCGCCGCCCTTTGACTATTCCTATATTATTTCAAAAAAGTCGTGGATTATCGATAGTGTCGGATAAAAGAACTTGTAATATTTAATCCCGTCCTTTTATGGTTTGAGTTCAAATGCTGCCGAAGATGATTTTGTCTTCCATCTCCCTGAGCTCGATGAAACAACGTATCAGTCAAGTATTGGGATCTTTTCCCTTTGAACGGCACATCGAGAAATTCATTTTTTGTAACTAAACATTTTCAAACTTCGGACACTGGTAGTATGTGTCATATAAAGCATCTTTTACTCTTAGTGCTGTTGAGAAAAGTTTATATTTTCAAAGTTATTTCGTGTTAAAGTTGTCGTATTTCGGTAATTTCAACCAATCAATGGCGTGTATTCAGCTGAATAAAATTACTGCCGTTGTTTGTCAACAACAACTATCGGCGGTATTTTATGACATCGTTCGTGCGTTTGTACTGGTTTTAGCTTATGAGTTTTAGGGTTAGGGCTAGGGTTCGGGTTTTAGGGTTAGGGTTAGGGTTTTAGGGTTAGGTTAAGGTT
>NW_026307724.1:0-589 GCF_001194135.2 Octopus bimaculoides | reverse complement strand
CGGCGGCAAATAGGAGGATTTTATATAACAAACACAATCTGTTGATAAAGCATTAGGGCGTGCGTCGAATGTTTGGAGCGTTTGGTTGACATCTTCATTGTGTTGCACGCAGGAAAATCTTACTGCCACGTGACTTTAGATGAAAAACAAAGCTTGATGCGACTTAGTAAATAATCTGTTTAACAAAAGGACGTGTTATACCCTATAGTATGTATTGCTATTATTTTATTGTATCTTATTTTCATTAGGAATGAATGAATGAACGAACGAATGAATGAATGAATGAATGAATGATTGAAAAGGCGAAAATGTGGGCATGTAGTTAAGAAGCTTGATTCCGAAACAAATAGTATGATTCTGGGTTCACTACCAAAGTGCTGCGCCTTGGGAAAGTGTCTTCTAATATAGCCGCGGGCCAGCCAAAGCCTTATAAGTGGATTTGGTTGACGGAAATTGAAAAAAGCCCGTCGTACGCATATATATGTAAGGGGATGTGTGTGTGTCCAATTAACTTAGCAGTGGTTCGGCAAGAGAGACTGATAGAGTAAGAACTAGGCTTAAAAATATTAAGTGTTGGCATCGCTTTGTA
>NW_026307723.1:0-228 GCF_001194135.2 Octopus bimaculoides | reverse complement strand
CACACACACACACACACACACACATGTAAGCATGTGTGTATACATATATGTGTGTGTGTGTATACATACTCACACACATATATATATACAGCATGTATGTATGTATACATGTCTTTTACTTGTTTCAGTCACTGGACTGTAAGTAGCCATGTATACACACTTATATGAATGAATGTATACATGCCTACATACATACTTATGTGCATGTATGTATACATACATATACAC
>NW_026307722.1:0-412 GCF_001194135.2 Octopus bimaculoides | reverse complement strand
TTACACTATTACATGTACAACACACACACACACAGTTTAATCCATTCATATCCAGTTTTATACAGGTATGCGCTATAATCCACACACACATACACACGCATATACAAGCATACACATACATAATATATATAAATAAATATACATACATATTTACATACGTATACATTCACTGTTTCACACACATACATTGTTCATATTCATATATTATTCATATACATATATTCATATACACGTATACACATTCACAGTTTCACACACATTCACTCATATATTATTCAAATACACATACACACATTCGCTCATGAATATTCATTTTCACACACATGCTGTCAATCACACATATTCACTCTTCTTCAGCCACCTTTGAACCACTCTTTCTCTACTCTTACTACAACCACGTTCTCAACCATCG
>NW_026307721.1:0-392 GCF_001194135.2 Octopus bimaculoides | reverse complement strand
ATATATACATATTTATATAGTAGACTCTTCCATCGTCAGATGACGTAAGAGGGTTCAGTAATGTTTTGCCGAACAACTACACAGATGATTTGTTTATAGTGATAAAATGTTTCTGTTCACATAAGCTCATTCCCTGCACATTACCTGTACAGTTGCTCTATGTGCCACCTGTCATATGACGAAATGATCGCAGAGCAACGTGAAATGAAGTGCTTTGCTCAAGAACGCAATGCAACGTCTGGTCTGGTAATCGAACCCACGTTCTCTCAATAGTGAGTGCAACAACCTAACCAATAAGCCATGCGCCTTTACACACAAATATACATACATATATATGTATGTCTGTATATATACATATATGTGTGTGTGTGTGTGTGTGTGTGTGTGTGTGT
>NW_026307720.1:0-300 GCF_001194135.2 Octopus bimaculoides | reverse complement strand
TTTATGTGTGTGTATGTGTGTATGTATGTAGGTATGCACATATATGTATGCATATATATATACATATATAAATATATATACGTATAGTTGAAATTTACAATAAAATAAGACAAAGACAGGTATATTAGTTTGATGCTCGGGAAAGTGAGAAAATCTTTTATGTTTCGAACCTATGCTCTTCAACAGAGGAAATAAACAAAGAGAGAATTAAAAAACCTGTGGATTTAGCGATCAGTCATGGTGATATACGTACATACATACATATATATATATATACATATATATATATATACATATATA
>NW_026307719.1:0-341 GCF_001194135.2 Octopus bimaculoides | reverse complement strand
TACCCACACGTGTCTACGCGCATAGGTACACCATGATCTATACACACGCACTTGAGGGTCGATTCATATGAAAAAGCAAGTGAACAAAATAATATGACCATTTGCTTATTGGGAATTTTTTTTAAAGATAATGAGTATTACTGCCGTTTTCCAGTAACTTTACAAACAATCAAACACACGTTTCAAATTTTGGCATAAGACCAGAAATTTCGGAGGGAGAGGATAAGTCGATTACAGCGACCCCATTGCTCAACTAGTACTTATTTTATTGAACCCGAAAGAACCTTAACTCGGCACGGCACGGCACGGCACGGCACGGCACGGCACGGCACGGCACGGCA
>NW_026307718.1:0-200 GCF_001194135.2 Octopus bimaculoides | reverse complement strand
TTTTTGTGTATGCGTTTTGGGCTTTTTTTTTCCCCCGTTGTTTTTTTCCCCACTCTTTTAAATCAAAGAATATTCTGGCAAGAAATTCTGTGGCAGTTGATAAACATAAACACCGAAATAAATAACAAACAGAGCACTAAACACTACAAGAACTGAGACCACACCTGCTGCTGCTTTACTGTTTTGTGTGTGTGTGTGTG
>NW_026307717.1:0-221 GCF_001194135.2 Octopus bimaculoides | reverse complement strand
AGATCTGTGGCTTTCAGTTCTTTGATTATGCTCATTTTTAGAGTATCATAGTCATTAGGTTCCCCTTCAATGTTTCCAGGTTTTAGATTTGTTTTTCCTTCCTTCCCATTCATATGTTTGTCTGTGGTGTTCTGGTTTGGTGTCTTTTGCTCATCATTATACATTGCTACTGTCTGGGTTTGTTGTCTTCTGTTGTTTACTTCGCTTTTGTTGGAAATGTT
>NW_026307716.1:0-262 GCF_001194135.2 Octopus bimaculoides | reverse complement strand
CAAAAGTACAAACCAAGACTTAACAAAAGTACAAACGAAGACTTAACAAACAGTACATACACAAATAGCTATTCACACACAAAATTCATTCTGCCACTTATCATGAGGAGCTACACAGCTGACAATATAATCTTTAGCCACTGGACTACATACAAATGACACCTGTCCACTCTCCCACCAGACAGATTAAGTTTGGAGTGCCTTGATTATAACTAAACATGTTCACTCAACTGTGTCAGTATTTTTAGGCACAAAATATACT
>NW_026307715.1:0-225 GCF_001194135.2 Octopus bimaculoides | reverse complement strand
CTCCGTTTAAAAACACAAACCGTTCATGGCGAAAAAATTTCACAATTTTTGCAAAAGGCCTTAATAATATTAATGATGGTTATCTTTGGTTTATTTTACCATTTGATAAAAATGTTAAATCGAATTTGGTAGCTCAGTTTAGGAAGGTAATTAGTAAGCATTTCCCTGCAAATTTGGTTACGGTAAAATTATTAATACGCATAGTGTTAGGTTTGGTTTTTCCAA
>NW_026307714.1:0-495 GCF_001194135.2 Octopus bimaculoides | reverse complement strand
GGACACAAAGAAGCTGCTATCTCCATCATGGGCAAACATATGCACACACATATATATATGTATGCATATATGCATGCGTATATATATATATGTATGCATGTATATGTGTGTGTGTATGTGTGTGTGTATGTGTGTGTGTGAATGTTTTGTGTACCGTACATATATATAGAATTTAGAATACAAAGCCAATAGTTGTTTAGGTTGTTAAACTTATTTAGATGTAGAAAACATTGAAATTAACACATCCGCAAATACATATTAGCACAATGTTTTCAAGACGATCAAAAATCATATTGTATATACCAACAAGATAAATTTATGCAAAGCCATTTCTGAATGTGAGAGACATAAGACATCTATAAATGGTACAAATCGGAATTTGACTTCGATTCCTCAAGGAATTTTGGCAGATGTCGTAACACTGTAAGTATTAGACAATTTTTGTAGATTTTCACATACAATGTTTCGTGTTATCATTGCTCATCAGCTATTTCT
>NW_026307713.1:0-227 GCF_001194135.2 Octopus bimaculoides | reverse complement strand
TATGTGTGTGTGTGTGTGCATGTGTGTATGTGCATTTGTATTTGTATACATGTTCAGAATACACATGTACATCAACATGCCTACACGGGACTATCTACATGTTTATGATGTTTGTGAAAATGTCATTGAGCATTTGAAAGCAAGAACAGAAATTCAGTTTTAATGGAAAGTCATGTGAAAACAAGTGATTTAGTAATTAAAGTTATAGCATGGAAAATCATATCAAG
>NW_026307712.1:0-1953 GCF_001194135.2 Octopus bimaculoides | reverse complement strand
ATGGAAAGCGGACGTTAAACGATGATGATGATGATATATACATATATATACATATACACACTTACATATATTCCCTTATCGTCACTATCCCATCATGGTTTAATGTCCATATTCCATCCTGGTCCAAGTTGAACAAAATGACATATAAAGACACATATCTGTCTGCAAAATTGAGGTCCTGAATGCATTGTGCTTATTCCTGTCCATGCTGGGCCCTACATCCACATCTGCCCCTGTGAATCATCCCCTTCACCACATCTCATCTTCCTAACACCCATCCCTCCATTACTCTTCTAACTATGGTCCTACTTTACAGCTGTAACCATTTGAGAGCAGAATCTGCACATACTTCTCACCCACCCCCACCATTTCAATAATACCAGTTGCCTCTCTTTCATTATCATCTCCATCCATGAAACCGTACATTGGTCATTCCTTTCTGTCCCTTCACTAATCTCCCCCTCCCCACCTCTTAGTTTGCCAGGCTTCATGTTTAACACTTCTCCTATCTGCATACCAGCCTGGTGTCCAGTGCAGGATAGCTCATTTAAACTCTTGAGTGCAGAGGGGTCCCTTTGAGAGTCTTTTTTTAAAAGATCCCACTAGAGATGGTGCCTTGATAAAAATACTGTTGGTTGTGACACCTTATCAACACTTTCCTCTTCACGAGTAATGAATAAAAGAATACAAACAACAGCGTAAACGAGGACAGAACTACAGGTGAGAGACTTTCACCTAGCAGGTGGCCCATGGCTGAGCAGCACAGGCCCAGTCTTCATTATACAGCTGCTAGAACAAAATGGACTCAGGCATTGAATACAGCTGTGACGGAATGTTATTTTTTGAGTTGACCTGTTTGTGATGAAGGGAAGCCCCATAAGAGGGTATAGAAAGGGGATGCATGAATTGTGGATGGAGAAGCAGGGCTCAGATATCAACTGAGCAAACAACAAAAACCCTAAACTGGAAACATCCAAGCCGGAATAGGGTCCAGCGGTATTGGCTGGGAAATTTCCCAGCACTAAACCAAAGAATAGCTGCACAAACGGATAAAAGGATCAACAACAGGGTGGAAGAGGCTGAGCACAGGTAAAATGGTTCTTTGCCAAAAGGATCCCAGTAAAGGTAATGCAGTGGATAATTACCAGCCTATCACCTGCCTACCTCTGAAGTGGAAGCTGAATAATACCTAATTGCGTGTATAACCTCCTGGAAACGAATGAAAAACTGCCAGTGGAACAGAAAGGGATGCAGGAGGAAAAGCTGAGGGAGAAACGATCAACTTGTGAGACAGAATGGCGCTGAACGACAGCAAGAAAAGACTTACTAATCTGGGAATGGTGTGGAATCGATTGGAAGAAAGTGTATGACAGGCTCCCCCCATTCCTGGATTTTAGAAAGTCTTGTGTTGGTACAGGTGTCTGATGACATCTGAAATTATGTGAGAATATCTCAGAAGAACCAAATTAATTATGGGAAGTAGGCTCAATGGACAAAAAACAAAACACAAGATCGGGACAATGAACACGTGGGCTGTTTCCTTAATTAAATATGGCACAGGAGTTGTAAGGTGAACAAAAAATGAGATTGAGGAAATGGAGAGGAAAAGCAGAAGTGTAATGGCAAGTAACAAGGAACTACACACCAAAAGCGATACTGACAAGTTGTATGTACCTAGGAAGAGGATGCAAGATCTGTGTTGGCAATGAGATGTCTGGGATGATAATATCACTTGCTTGCTGCTGTTGGAAATAACAAGAGGATACCTATGGAGAATAGGATGCAGCTAAAACCATTTAAGAAACAAGATGAAGAAGAAAGAGTAAACAACAGAAAAATGACAACAATGAATGAGCAATAGGTGAAAGAAATCAAAGGAAAAGATGAACACTTGGAGATGGCCAAGAGAAAGGGATCCAAAAGGATGCACGGAAGGATTGAAAAGACAAGATG
>NW_026307711.1:0-208 GCF_001194135.2 Octopus bimaculoides | reverse complement strand
ATATATATATATACGTTAGGACCTAGATATGTTTTTATGTTGATGTCTGTATTATAGGCATGCATATGTATTTGTATGTGTGTGGCTGTGTATATGTGTAAGTAAGTGTGTATGTGTATACTTGTACACATACGTACATGGATGTATATGTATACATGTATACACTTATATTTGTATGGATGTGTATTTACGTGCATATTTCCATATA
>NW_026307710.1:0-222 GCF_001194135.2 Octopus bimaculoides | reverse complement strand
AATAATAATAATAATAATAATAATAATCCTTTCTACTGGAGGCACAAAGCATCGAATTTATGGGGAGAAGACTAGTCGATTACATCGATCCCAGTGTCTCACTGGTACTTAAGTTATCGAACCCGAAAGGATGAAAGGCAAAGCCGACCCCGGCGGAATTGGAACTCAGAATGTAACGGCAGATGAAATACCTATTTCGTTATTGCCCACAAGGGGCTAAAC
>NW_026307709.1:0-278 GCF_001194135.2 Octopus bimaculoides | reverse complement strand
ATATATATGTATATATATATATATGTGTGTATATATATATATATATACATGTATTTATATATGTATATATGTATATATATGTGTGTATATATATATATTAATATATATACATACATATATATATATTAATATATATATAGTTTATATATATATTAATATATATATATATGTATATATATATATACTAATATATACATATATCTATATATATATATATACTAATATATATATGTATATATATATAGATTAATATATATATATGTATATATATATATTAA
>NW_026307708.1:0-644 GCF_001194135.2 Octopus bimaculoides | reverse complement strand
AATAAAAGCATCCAGACATATATACACACACACATACATACATGCATACATATATACGCATGCACACATATATGCATACATATGTGCATACATATGTACATGCATATGTACATATATGCATACTTGTACATATATACATACATGCTTATGTACATACATGTATATATGTACATATATACATACATATGTACATACATGCATATATACATACATATGTACATACAAGCATGCATACACGTACATAAACACATCCGTGCATACATGCATGTATGCAGGCTTACTTACATATGTACATGCATGCATACGCACATGCATGCATACTTATATACATACATACATACATACATGCATGCATGCATACATATATGCATATATATATACGTACATGCATACATGCATCCATACATATGTACACACATGCATACATACATTTCGTTTCTGTATTTGGTTTGCAAGAGTCTTGATGAACAGTTTTTGCATCAAGTGAAGATCTTTATGTCATACAGACGGCGGGATTTGAGCTCAGAATGTAAGAACCGGAAGAAATTCCAATAAGCATTTCATCCGACGCTCTAACGATTCGTATTTCTTTACTGCCCACAAGGGGCTAAACATAGAGGTGACAAAGAAGGACAGACAAAGGG
>NW_026307707.1:0-206 GCF_001194135.2 Octopus bimaculoides | reverse complement strand
TGAGATCTACATCTATAACCTTTATCTGTCTATCTATCTGTCTGTGTGTCTGTCTATCTATCTATCAATCTATCTACCTACTTATCTATCTATCTATCTTTCTATCTATCTATCTGGCTGTTTGTCTGTCTGTCTATCTGTCTGTCTGTCTGTCTGTCTACATACATACATACATACATACATACATGCATGCATACATACATACA
>NW_026307706.1:0-286 GCF_001194135.2 Octopus bimaculoides | reverse complement strand
AGAGCCTGAGGAATCTACACAAAGTAGA
Organism: Octopus bimaculoides; assembly: GCF_001194135.2. NCBI lineage: Eukaryota > Metazoa > Mollusca > Cephalopoda > Octopoda > Octopodidae > Octopus > Octopus bimaculoides. The sequence continues at coordinate 258 of NW_026307706.1, read as the reverse complement.
TGTAGGCGTTTTTAAATCAAGGTTGGACCTTTTCATGTCGAGATTCCCAGATGAACCTACCTCACATCAAGAGGTGCAAATGAGGGTAGCTACATCACACTCCATTCTTCACCAAGTGCCACATATTAGAGGAGACATTGTAACAAAATAGCAGTGCTCCAGCATGGCCACAGCTGTGGGCTGAAACTAAAAGAAAAGATATGTATATATGTATGTATGTATATATGTGTCTAGATATACATATGTATGTGTATATGT
>NW_026307705.1:0-636 GCF_001194135.2 Octopus bimaculoides | reverse complement strand
TTTAGAAATTTTATTTGCTACCAGTGATCTAGCTCACACAACTCAGTTGAATTTAACAAATTAGAATAAAACTTTCTACACAGTTGAAAGGACACTGTGAAAGAGCACCCTCACCCCCTAATAATTAAATTGAAATCAGACATCGGTGTATGTGATATAATATTGAAATAGTATTGCATGACCATGAATACCAGAAAACATTGCTCTTCTTGTAATAATAATATAATAATGTTTTCCAGTATATTTTGATATAATATATGAAAATATAAATTTCCTAGGGTGGTCAGTCTGACTACATGTCTTGCTTCTAGTAGCTTCTGCAGTTAAACATCACTTTCCTAACAAACCCTCAGATTTAACTCATGAGACCAAGAGGAAGATCATGTACAGTCTAGGATTTCTATATATGATACCAAGATTTGTACAATTGACATAATTTTGAGATGAAATTTTCCTTGTGTAAAAATATTATCATTGTTCTTTCATATTGTATAATTGCTTTGTTTTTCTCTTTTTATCAGCTTTGTGAACATAATAATTTGAAATGTATTTTTCAGTGTATGCAGCATTTTGCCAAATTCTGGAGGAAACAGTCTTACCTTTGGGTAAACATTGGCGGGCTGGCTGCTGGTGTGT
>NW_026307704.1:0-326 GCF_001194135.2 Octopus bimaculoides | reverse complement strand
TTAAACTTCACTACATTCTTTGTCGTGATATGTTGTTCTTCTTACTTCCTTATAGAAAGTAAATAATCATTATTTAATGTGATTGTGCTAATACATTAGGCAAATTAAGATTATATTATTTCCCAAATTATTAACCCACTTCTTTAGAACATACATCGATTTCAAATTTTGGCACAAGGCCAGCAACTTTGTGGGAGAGGAAAGTTGATTACATCAACCCCAGTGCCCAACTGGAGCTTATTTCATTAATCCGGAAAGGATGAAAAGCAAAGTCAACCTCAATGAAATTTGAACTCAGGACATACAGACAGACAAAATGCCACTAA
>NW_026307703.1:3997-4421 GCF_001194135.2 Octopus bimaculoides | reverse complement strand
CTGTCTGTCTGTGTGAATCCCTAAAACTTGAGAACTACACAACCAATACCAATTTCATTCAAATTTTACACATGCCTTACTCAGGGTCCATGTTGTGTCATAGGCCCCCAAAAATGTTTACTTCTTGTCTAGTGTGAGCCCAGAGCAATATCATATCTCCTCCACTATTTCAGTACTGTTGTACCATTGAATTACAAATAACACTCATCTTTTATGCTTGGGTGACCCAACAACTTTCAAGAGTACAACTGTATTCGTCTTTGCTTAGATAAAATGTAGCCACATGTTAAGTTGCTGGAAAACATGGGTAGGATTGGCTGAAGAAATTAACACTAAAAAAGGAGTCTGAGAGCATTATACTGGCAGCGCAAGACCAAGTTTTGGCCATGAATTGGAGGTTCAGCCTTAGAAATGAGCAAATGTC
>NW_026307703.1:3521-3987 GCF_001194135.2 Octopus bimaculoides | reverse complement strand
GCCGTATCCGTAACAGAGTGGACAAAACCATTTCCCATATTGCAAACGAATGCCTTAGACTTGCCCACAACCACCACATGTGACGTGATGAGGTAGCGAAAGTGCTACACTGGAAACTGCGAAATGTGGGGTCTAGAGAGAGGGCAGACGTGGGATGAACAGACACAGCAAAAAGTGGTGGAGTTAGACACTTGCAAACTCTCTTGGGATTTCCCAATCCAAATGGATCAGGTGCCTAACAGACTGGATGTAGTGGTGGTGGATAAGATGCACCACATGTGCTGTAGAGTTGATGGTGTGTGTCCCCATAAGCCACGAATAGCCAAGAAGGAAGATAAAAAAAAATAGATATATATATACAGTCCTCTTAAGTACGAAATAGCCAGGCTTTGGAAAATGGAGAAGGTGAAGACAGTGCCAATTATTTTTGGTTCCTTGGGGACAGTATCAGAAGGCATCAAGAGGA
>NW_026307703.1:335-445 GCF_001194135.2 Octopus bimaculoides | reverse complement strand
ACTGCTCCTAATGCTCCAATTACCACCAGTATCACCACTACTTTCCTCATGCCCCATAGCTTTCCTGTCTCATCCCGCAGTGGCTGGTATGTCACAATCTTTCCTGTTTC
>NW_026307703.1:0-291 GCF_001194135.2 Octopus bimaculoides | reverse complement strand
TATCTGCTTCTTTTTCCTTTTTATGGACGAGCACGATATCTAGTCATCTCATCTCTATGACTTGGTCGCAATATTGGATGTGATAAAACCTTTCGCTGAAACAATAACTCCAGGAGAAAATTTTCCCACCCCGTGTTATGCAAATACATAAATTATTTTTGGCTGCGAGTGATGCCATTGACTTGTAGGACTTACGCTTCGTTAGCTCCATAGTAGATCCGCCTTGTATGCTTGCTACGCATAAGTGAAGCGTTGTGTTTATCCATTTGCGTGTATGTGCTTTTTATTCAA
>NW_026307702.1:0-329 GCF_001194135.2 Octopus bimaculoides | reverse complement strand
TACATACATACATACATACATACATACATACATGCATGCATGTATATGTCATGCATACATACATACATATGTATGCATGCATGCATACATGCAATCATGCATACATGCATGCGTGCATGATACATACATACATACATACATACATGTATATGTATTATGCGTGCATGATGCGTGCATGATGCGTGCATGATACATACATGCGCACATGCATGAATGCATACGTACATACACACATACATACATGCATATATACATACGTAAGTACGTACATACATAGACAGATACATCGGTAACTAGAAAGAAAGAAAGAAAGAAAGAAAGAAAGAAAG
>NW_026307701.1:0-304 GCF_001194135.2 Octopus bimaculoides | reverse complement strand
TGCAAAACTATTGTAAAATAAATTCTATTATAAATAAATATAATATAAATGCTGCTCAAGTTAACTGAATTTTATAGAAGAAAAAAGAAGTGTGGACTGATTTTTGTCATGCGTCAAGTAAATATTGATTCGTAAATTAGCCCCAAAATCGTAGAGTGGTTGAAGATACGGCAAATGTGTGATGTTATGGTGTATATTTTTGCCTTGTATTTTTGGTTTGAATTTTCTAAGTGTTGGGAATTTCGCTTTAATCCTCTAATACATTGAAATCGGTCTTCCGTCTCACATGCTTTGTTCTTTGTGT
>NW_026307700.1:210-402 GCF_001194135.2 Octopus bimaculoides | reverse complement strand
GCGCCAGATTGAAGACATTTGAGAGGATACACTGAATGTAATTTGTAGAACTCTACACGCGCTCTCTTTCGGGTGGACGTCTTGTGTCTAGTTCTGGAAATTATATTTTATAAATCGACAGACTACGCTGATGATCCTGCAGATATTTACTAATGTAAATTTTAACAGGTGAAACCATGGTACGTAGGTTAA
>NW_026307700.1:0-179 GCF_001194135.2 Octopus bimaculoides | reverse complement strand
ATCGTTTTTTTTTTATTTAGTATTTTTTCATTTGTCTTGCCCTTTTACAGTCTGTTGTGTCGCTAAATTTTTACTGAGAACATATTTCTCGTGGTTAGATGATTCGGCATCTATTTCTAGCGTATAGGGGTCCACTTTTACTGGTCATTCCTCTTATTTTTGTATGTAATATAATTTTA
>NW_026307699.1:0-237 GCF_001194135.2 Octopus bimaculoides | reverse complement strand
TCCAGCATGGCCGCAGTCAAAAGACTGAAACAAGTGAAAGAGTAAAAGAGTATATATATATACACATTTTTCAACTGATTTATTAGGGTGGGAAGCTATCTAACTTTGCTAATTAATAAGTCAATAATCTCTACTATTAATGGAGATTTTCCAAACAACTGCACAATAATTCTTGGCTTATAGATTCAGGCTTCTTTTCAATACTATTCAATTTAGTGTCATGGCAAGTGAATAGGA
>NW_026307698.1:0-241 GCF_001194135.2 Octopus bimaculoides | reverse complement strand
AGTAATTTTGGGAGCTGTACTTTTGTAATCCTTTCTAACAATTTGCGTAAAATTCCGACGGTCCCCATCTGAAGCTGTTGGTTTTCTTCCGGCGTTTTGTTTTGACGAGGAGGTTCTTCCCTCTTTTAAGGTTGTCATTACTTTCGAGACAGTACTTCTTGATACACCAAACATTTCGGCTTTTTTCGTTGCGCTAGCACCTGCCATACGAGCACCAACAATTTGACCTCTTTGAAAGTCC
>NW_026307697.1:265-378 GCF_001194135.2 Octopus bimaculoides | reverse complement strand
GCATGCATGTACGTATGTATGTATGTATGTATGTATGTATGTATGTATGTTCAGATTTAATGCTTTATTTATGTATTCTCATGCATATAGTTGCATATCTAGACATGCTCATA
>NW_026307697.1:0-104 GCF_001194135.2 Octopus bimaculoides | reverse complement strand
GCAGTGTGTTACATATCCTAGGGCCCCAATAATTACAGTTATAAACCTGATCTTGTAATCTGGATAGAGTAACTGTAGATTTCTCAGTAGTTCAGTATGTATAT
>NW_026307696.1:0-239 GCF_001194135.2 Octopus bimaculoides | reverse complement strand
TACATACATACATACATACATATACACAAACACACATATACCATGAACTAGCTGTTACTTTCTCAGATGGAGCTCTAAGTTTTGGAAGTAAACAGGTCGCGGTTTCAAAGCAAGGAAAATTGTTTGACAAAAATTAAATTTAAATGTTGACTTGAATCTAACGGGATTTTGTGTTCTTAAATGGCTTACAAATATCTTCCACGCTGCAATTGTTTACATATATATATATATATATATAT
>NW_026307695.1:0-201 GCF_001194135.2 Octopus bimaculoides | reverse complement strand
TGTGTGTGTTGTGTGAGTGTATGTATGCATATATGTGTGTGAGTGTGTGTGTGTGTGTGTGTGTCAGTGTGTGTATATATATGTACGAGCAAACGTCTATCGATCTATCGATCTATCTATGTATCGCTCTATCTATCTATCTATCCATCTCTTTATCTATCTATGTATATATATATATATATATATATATATATATATATA
>NW_026307694.1:0-205 GCF_001194135.2 Octopus bimaculoides | reverse complement strand
CGAAATTATTCTATTTCTATTATCATTCCTATCGTTAGGGTTTTCTTCACGTGAGCTAATATCTGTATGATTATTCTTTTTATGTTTTTCGATCTTATGCCTATTAGTATTCGTACTGGTTATATCTGTTTTTTTTTGTTTCTGTTCGACTTATATTCTATAGCACCATCCATGGGGTTAATTCTATATTTCCTAATTCGATTAC
>NW_026307693.1:0-668 GCF_001194135.2 Octopus bimaculoides | reverse complement strand
ATATACTAAAGGTATTCGACTGTTATTCATAGCAGGTTAAGTGATCACGTAGGTTCCACCGCTCAGTCATTGGCCTGTTGTTATAACTTCTATTGTTTAGCCCTAGGTAGATTTGGTTCAGCAGATTTATGGTCAAAGGCAATCTTGCTATGACTGCCTCATTTTTATTTATTTATTTATTTATTTATTTATTTATTTAAGACAGTGTGTATTTATAAGTTCCTTTTCTTTCTTAAGATGGTGGCGTGTAATTTGAGGGAGATGTGGTTGTTATTTCAAGCTAGTCGGATGACTACATTGAGGCTTCCTCGATGGCTCTGTTATTGCTGGTGTTCCACTCTTTTTATTTTTGCTTTCTTTTCCATAATATTATTGTTGTTATTTGTATTTTTATCAAATGATGATGAAGATGATGATGATGTTTCGTCTATCTTGCTCTTGTTTATCGATACAACTGTTGTTGTTGTTGTTGTTGTGACTTTCCTGACTGGGTCGTATTGTTCTTGTTGTTGTTCTTGTCGTTGCTTCTGATAATAATCGTGAAGTCCTGTTAATGTCGTCGTTGTTTTCCCTGTAGTGGTCGTTGCGTTGGCAGAGAAAGAAGTGGGAGAAGAAGAAGAAATAGTATTATTATTATTATTATTATTATTATTATTATTATTATTATT
>NW_026307692.1:0-248 GCF_001194135.2 Octopus bimaculoides | reverse complement strand
ACAGTATGTGTTGTAGTGGTTGGTGGTAGTGTTGTATGTGTGTCTATTGCAGTAGAAGTAGTAGTGGTAGTGGTGGCGGTGATGGTAGTAGTAGCAGTGGTGGTAGATTTGGTAGCGGTGATGATAGTAGTAGTAGTAGTAGTGGTGGTGGTGGTGATGATGTTGATAATAGTGGTGATGGTTGTAGTATTAGTATTAGTCGATCATGTACTAGTGTTGGCAACAGTATGTGTTGTAGTGGTTGGTGG
>NW_026307691.1:0-501 GCF_001194135.2 Octopus bimaculoides | reverse complement strand
TATATATAATATATGTTTATATACGACCACTGCATACATACAATTATATTTGTACATATATGTGCGAAAGTGCGTACCCATTATACGCATTTATATTGTATCATTTTTTCGTTAACAAATACACTTCTTTCCTCAGTTTATAATTATTTAGATAACAACTATATTTTCAACCAATACAATTCTTGTGTGTCATTTTCTAAATTTTATCCAATTTTTCTGCTGTGATATTCAAGATATATCCATACCGAGTTAATTATATACTACTAATATGATTATAATCGTATGAATGCTGGAAGCTCGATGTGGTCATTTGTGGCTCTTCAGCTTCTAATAAAATACACATATCAGCAACACACACATATGTTTCTCTCCTTGTTTCTTTCTGTGTTACTTCCTGTGGAAGAGCGTAGGCTCGAAACGTTAAACACCTTTTCAATTCCCAAGCGTTATTCTAATACATCTATTTATTTTCTACACCACCTGTCTTCGTCTGTTGTTTTT
>NW_026307690.1:0-281 GCF_001194135.2 Octopus bimaculoides | reverse complement strand
ATACATATATATTATGCAGACATATATGTGATTGTATGTGTGTGAGTGTGTGTATATGTATCTGTGAGTGCATGTGGGCGTATGTATATGTATACCCTCTTAAATGACCAGTTGTATATTTATATCATGTGCACGTACACATATGCCCACACACACACATAAGCATATGTATATGTGCCTGTGTGTATATGCATACACTTATACAGACATGTATGTATGTATGTAGGTAGATATGGGTGACAAAGTAATGGTGCATGTAAAAAGTGAGAGATATAGAGCAA
>NW_026307689.1:0-228 GCF_001194135.2 Octopus bimaculoides | reverse complement strand
GCCACTTTAATCACAGAAAGTTTTTTGAGGGCTGCTTGTATACTGACAGAGTTGAAAGCATTTTGCTTTCTCATACTATTATTACAATTATAAATGAATGATCGTTGATTCAACATGAAAGATTATTGTTGCAAAAACAGTAGTATCTTTCTTTTTCACTTTTCATTACAATCTTTAAGTGGAGACACAATGGCCCAGTGGTTAGGGCAGCAGACTCGTGGTCATAGG
>NW_026307688.1:0-847 GCF_001194135.2 Octopus bimaculoides | reverse complement strand
ATATATATATATATATATATATATATATATATATATATACTTAATCATATACAAGCTTGCATGCACACACACACACACACTTGCATGCACATATATGTGTAGGTGTATACATCCTTACATATATATGTATACATACAATCATATATCCATATCTACACAGACGCACACACACACACACACACACACACACACACATACATATATATATATAAACATGCATATATACATATCTACACACACACACACACGCATATATGTAAGCATATGTGTGTACATATATATATATATATATATATATATATAATCGCATATACATACATGTGTAATATAAGTAATATATACATAAGTATATTCGTATATATTAGACGCAAATATTGAGCTATGACGTAATATAAACGATGAGCTGTACGTTGTTTAATTCTTTTCTTCATTTTGTTTTTGTTTTCTTATTTCCTTCTTCTTTCATTCCATCCAGTTTGGTTTAGTTTAAAGAGAATTATTCAGGAGAGATGGAATTAGCGAAGGAAAGAATTTGGAGGGGGGGGAGTAGGAAGAGTGAAAGAATGAGAGTAAGGAAGAAAGAAAAGAAAAGGGAGATAAGAAGGTGAGAAAGAGAGAATGATAGTTAGGAAGAAAGAAGAAGAGGACGACAGAAAAAAGTGAAGATGTTTAAGGAAACAAAACAAAAAAACTGCCACAACCAATCAGACATTGTTAGGTTAATATGTTTGTTGTTGTTGTTGTTGTTGACATTCATGGTGAAGACATGCTGTTGTCTGTCTGTGTGTCTTCGTGTGCGGACAGAAGTGCGAACGATATATATATATATATATATATATATATATAT
>NW_026307687.1:0-232 GCF_001194135.2 Octopus bimaculoides | reverse complement strand
CTGAAGAGATGTTGGCGTGGGCTCCCAACCTGGCATCCGAAACTCGGAGTCTTATCATGGCTACTGAATAAGTGTTACATTATTTTACAGATAAATTCCTCTATTTGCATAATATCGAGGTCTCTTTCTTTTTTTTATTGTCCTTCCTGTCAAATATATATCTGTTAAAGTCTGTCATACCCGCCATGATGAAATACCACAAAGTATAGAAAATACGTATTCGCCTTTATAT
>NW_026307686.1:0-480 GCF_001194135.2 Octopus bimaculoides | reverse complement strand
GCGAGACAGACCGATAGATAGATGGATGGATAGCTAGATAAATAGATAGAGAGAGAGAAAGAGAGAAGAGAGAGAGTGTGAGTTAGATTCTTAAATTGTTGTGTGTGTGCATATATATGTGTGTTTCTATGTACACGCACACACACACCTACTAATGCGTTGTTTTACTTTAAGGTTGCTTATTTACTGATCTATTATGATATTTCGACTGTTGTCCATTGTTTCAAATACATTTTAGCATTGTCGTTCTAGCCTCTTTTAAACTATCACATATGATTCGTCCCAAAGAATCAACCTTTAAATAGGAGTTTTGCTTCCACTCCATGCCAATTTAACTTTATGCAGCATACGCCGTTAGTTTATGCGCAGGCTGTGTGAGAAGATAGAATAAAGGGGCTTTTGTTAGCTTATCTCTCCGAAATAATAGCTTCCTTTGCTGTTGAAAAATATAAATTCGCAGAGGGGAAATTTCAACATCTT
>NW_026307685.1:0-542 GCF_001194135.2 Octopus bimaculoides | reverse complement strand
CAAGCAAAGGGAATGAAGTTTATCTGTATAAATCTTCAACAAAGAAGCGGAAAAACTACTGGGTTGTTTTGGTACACGTGTTGTATATATACTTTACCCCCTCCTCCCCTCTGTGTTATTTTCACTATATACACCTATCTTACTATACACCCCCCCTTCCATGTAAATTACCCCCACCCCACCCCCATTACCTGATTCTCTAAGTCATTCATGTCTGCATTTCTAAGTTGTTTGTTTTCCTTCTTTTTCTCTTTTCCTATTCATATCCACACTCGCACACTGACATGCACTCAATCTCAAACATGTACTCACACTCGTGTGCATTCACTCATGTATGCTTGCACTCATATACACACTCACGTCATTATGTACACTCTCCACTCCCACTCATTCATGTATACTCACTCTCATGTGCATACACTCATGTATACCCTCACTCATACATACACTTTCACTCCTACATATACCCTCACTCATATATATACACACACCCTAACACACACACCCTAACACCCACACACACCCACCATGACACACACCCA
>NW_026307684.1:285-409 GCF_001194135.2 Octopus bimaculoides | reverse complement strand
ATGTTCTTGACTATCGTGGTTGTTCTTGACAATCGTAGATGTTCTTGACATTCGTAGGTGTTCTTGACAATAGAAGGTGTTCTTGACAATCGTAGGTGTTCTTGACAATCGTGGTTGTTCTTGA
>NW_026307684.1:0-275 GCF_001194135.2 Octopus bimaculoides | reverse complement strand
GTGTTCTTGACAATCGTAGGTGTTCTTGACAATCGTGGTTGTTCTTGACATTCGTAGGTGTTCTTGACAATCGTAGATGTTCTTGACAATAGAAGGTGTTCTTGACAACCGTAGATGTTCTTGACATTCGTAGGTGTTCTTGACAATAGGTGTTCTTGACAATCGTAAATGTTCATGACAATCATAGTTGTTCTTGACAATCGTGGTTCTTGACAATCGTAGATATTCTTGACAATCGTGGTTGTTCTTGACAATCGTAAATGTTCATGACAATC
>NW_026307683.1:0-289 GCF_001194135.2 Octopus bimaculoides | reverse complement strand
GTCTATAAAGGGAATTTTTTCTTTTCTTTAGACGATTTCTGTGTCAAAGTTTCAAAGTTCTCCCGAAGTCGGTGTGTACACGTACGTGTTAAATATGATTGTAAACAGCTACATGTATATATCGGTTTCAGCTCACAGCTGTGGCCATGTTTGGGCATATATATAAACACATACATACATACATACATACATACATAAATACATTTTTATGCATATGTATATATGTGTGTATGTATGTAAGTGTGTGTGTATGTGTGCATGTATATATATAAATAGATAGTTAAAGAAT
>NW_026307681.1:0-454 GCF_001194135.2 Octopus bimaculoides | reverse complement strand
TAACAAAAAATAAAGATTATCAAAATATAATAATGGCGCAAAATGAGCAGTTGTCAAAGATTACCCTATACCTTACTACAAATTTCATACTTGACGACCTAATATAAATAAAGATGTTATATGGTCACAATTTTCTATGTAGCTGCTGCCTGATCGACAAGAAGCTAGTATACTAAATCTGCGAATTATTCCTTGTTTTTTTCTTTGTTTTTCTCTTTGCTTCTTCTTTTCTTTCTTTCTTTCTTTTTCTACATTTCATTAATACAGTAGATTAAATATAAGTCCAATGCTCCATGGTTCTAAGTTCATATTCTGCCGATGTTTGAAGATTTAGGAAGTCTGCAATTCTACTTTTTACCGTGTATATATATGTGGGGAGGGGTGTTACTCTCGCTCTCTCTCTATATATATATATGACATGTAATTGCTTTCATTTTGTTTAAAACTTCATCGT
>NW_026307680.1:0-290 GCF_001194135.2 Octopus bimaculoides | reverse complement strand
TATATATATATATATATAATTTAAGGTGTATTCCATTAGGACTGTATTAGAGTACAAAGTAGACCTCATTCACCCTTAGAATTACCAAATAGTTGGTAGTATCATGGTATACTTCCAAGTCTATGTTTAGGCATTCATTGTGTATGAAAATAAAATAAAATTGAATAAATAGTCAAGAATGTGTACACTTAAATCTTGTGTAAAGGTGGATCTATGTTGTATTGAAACATGTGTACTCTAAATGTGCTTTTAATTATTAATTTTTCTATATGTGATAGTGGATTTTCATC
>NW_026307679.1:0-421 GCF_001194135.2 Octopus bimaculoides | reverse complement strand
ACGAGGGTTTCTTTCAGTTTCCGTCTACCAAATCCACTCACAAGGCTTTGATCTGCTCGAGGCTATAGTAGCAGACACATGCTCAAGGTGGAACGCAATGGGACTAAACCCGGAACCATGTGGTTGGTAAGCAAGCTACTTACCACACAGCCACACTTGTGCGCTGTTATAATCGAACATAATCGGAGCATAATTTTGAAATAATTATAATATAAATACGTATAGATATACATGTGTATCTGTTAATCTATTTATCTCTTTCTCTCTTATTCTCTCTCTGTTGTGTATTTCTGAATATGTATGTATAAATATGGATATATACATATATACATATATGTAGGTGCATGTGTATCAGTATTATAAAATTTTATTGTTAGGGAATTCACAATTCATGAAAATAATATATGCTTATATACATATA
>NW_026307678.1:0-247 GCF_001194135.2 Octopus bimaculoides | reverse complement strand
GGGGGGGGGGAAGGTGAGCGGTGAGGTGGGGGCAAAGTTACAAACAATCTCAGGCTGCAAGTGCATAGAGAGGCCAAACCATGAATAGAGGAAAATCTTATTAATGCCTTGGAAACATTTTTGACCCGTCATTGCCACACAGAAGCAATGTCTCCAACATTGTGAAGCAAGCACGGGAGAGGCTGGAGCATGAAAGGCTTAAGTAACATCATCGCTAAGAGAAAGCAACAACAGCAATTAAGTTCGT
>NW_026307677.1:0-683 GCF_001194135.2 Octopus bimaculoides | reverse complement strand
TTATTATTATTATTATTATTATTATCATCATCATCATCATTATTATTACTTAAGGCGGCGAGCTTGCAGAATAGTTAGCAAGCCGGGCGAAATGCTTAGCGGTAATTCGTCTGCCGCTACGTTCTGAGTTCGAATTCCACCGAGGTCGACTTTACCTTTCACCCTTTCAGGGTCAATAAATTAAGTGCCATTTACGGACTGGGGTCGATGGAATCGACTTAATCCCTTTCCCCAAATTTCCGGCCTTGTGCTTCCAGTAGAAAGAATTATCATCACCATCATCATTATCATTATTATTATTATTATTATTATTATTATTATTATTATGATTATTATTATTATTATCTTTGCGCAGATTCTGACGCTGGAGATGCAGTACGGTGCCAGCTGTTCACCACCAGTCAGCGACCACTGCTGCTTAACCTCCCAAGCTAACCTGCCATATCTATCGACTTTTCTTTCTTCCTTATCGTATACCTTGTTGTCAGCTGGGCATGCTATATCTATGATCCAGCATCGTTTGAATTCTTTCTCGATTAACATTATGTCTGGCTTCTTATTCTCTATCCCATGGACGCAATGAATCATAAAATCCCATAGGAACTTTGCATTATCATTTTCGGTGATGCCTTTCGTACCACACTTTTGCTCTGTCAAGTCCATACTTGTATTATTATTATTAT
>NW_026307676.1:0-849 GCF_001194135.2 Octopus bimaculoides | reverse complement strand
TATATATACATATATGCAGTGCCATCGGCGAGTGTTGAAAAGTGAGTGGCTAGAAGTTGACACCATTGTTTTCCACGTAAATGCCTCCACGTTTTCGACCATGAGGAAAAACAGATTGACAGAAGTACATGTAAACAGGTAAGCAGAGATAGATAGATAGATAGATAGATTGATAGATAATCTGAAGATTAAAAATTCACACAAGATTCGAACACTGTGCCATATGTCACTTAAACCGTTCAGGTTTACTGCGCATTAACACGTTGCAACATAATTATTTCCCTTCAGCCGGGCCGACTTTGTTGAAAATGGTCACATAACAAATTGAATAAAGTCACATCATAATCTTCATGCATCTTCTGGATAAATTCAAGAAAAAGCAGATAAGGCCCACATTATTTAGATATAATAAACAACAATTACCTGCAAGACTGGGTTAGAGCGACAGAAAAATTATAAAGACTTATTTTATAGGAGAGCTGGTGGTTTAATTTAGACCTGTCCTATACCAATACTATTCAATTATATCTGTCTTTCTAAATTTCGATATAAATCCTCCATTCCTTACATTTTTTACTTTTATACGCATTTCTGGCAGCTTTGCTTGTTTAATAGTGAGTTGCATGGTTACCGTCGGCTTACCAAAATCGCTTTTAATTTCAGTATGGAATGAAATGTGTAACTGACGATGCTGAGAAATTTGTTTTATTGTATATTGTCCAACTTTTGTCATCTGTACTAGCCGCTTAAATGCTTGAAGCTTACTAACTTCCTACACTTGGATCCCTAGATCATGCTTACCATTATATATGTATATTCATATATCTATCTATCTATAATTATATATAT
>NW_026307675.1:0-211 GCF_001194135.2 Octopus bimaculoides | reverse complement strand
AACTAGTCAATAGACTATATATTATTCATAGAAATACATACAGTGTACATATAAACACATAAGAGAGATATCCATAATAGGATATCTAACCCGCTAGAAGGAGCAGTCAAAATCCAAATCACAAATAGGGATAACTTCGCTCCTTCTAGCGGGTTAGATGTCCTATTATGGAAATCTCTCTTATGTGTTTAAATGTACACTGCATGTATTT
>NW_026307674.1:2570-5341 GCF_001194135.2 Octopus bimaculoides | reverse complement strand
ATATATATTCTCCTCCTTCCATTCATTGTTATCCTCCAGCAGTGTTTCATAATGGCATTTCCAAGCCCCTTTCTTTGCAGTATCTGAAGGCTGAAGGGTATATCAGCCGAAATGTGTAAACAACAATCAAGATGAGGACAAATATCTGTTGAATGTAAATAATGCATAGGCAAACTTCTTCTTTTCTGCTCCTCCCTTGGCTAGATATACTTGTCTTCTAGCTTCCCTTCTGGCTATCTGATACAGTTCCCTGCCACCACCACTCTTTTAGGCCTTCTAAGCCTGTTTCATTGCTTTCATGGCCTTGTCTACAGCATTGTTCCACCACCTTGTCAGTCTAGGTCTGGATGGGACTTTGCACCAGCTGTAGATTTTGGTGTGTAGCACTCAGCAAGTTGTCCAGAAAGAATTCCCAGTTGCTCTCTATGTCACAAGTCTATAGCTCCTCCTCTCTCTCATCAAATTTCTCAATTAGAATGTCCCTAAATCTCTGACCATATGAAGGGTCCTTAAGCTTCCAAATCCTTCTTTTCTGGATTAGTCTGCTTCTTGGCATCCTTCTGGTTTGGAGTTTAAAGTCACTAATGACTAGTCTATGCTAGGGGGTACACTCTTCACCAGGGAGGGTCTTTGTATTTAAGAGCAACCATGCATTTTGCTGTCTAGTGAGAATGTAATCAATTTAGCTAGCACAGTCACCTGATTGATAGGTTATCAGGTGGCTGGCTGGCTGGCTTCCTGAAGTTGGTGTTGCAGATCAATAGGTTATTTGCATCACAGAACTCCAGTAGCCTAGTTCCCTCTTCGTTTCGGGAACCAATTCCATGGCCCCCATGTATACCATAGAAGATACCTGGCTGCCACCTGACATGCCCATTGAAATTTTCAGCTACGAAGATGGGATCATTGTCACCTCATCTTTGAGGTAGCCTGCAGGACAATATCATAAAAGTGGTTCTTCTGTTCATTTAGTAGGCCCGCTTGTGGGGCATAGGCAGAGATAATTGTCGCTATACTATTTTGCAAGACTGGCCTGAGTTTGAGTACTCTATCACACACTGACTACCTCTATGACCTTATCCACCCATTTCTCTGCAAGAGGTATGCCCACATGACCTACCCCATCGCTGTTACCTTCCCAAGAGCTTATATCTATGTGTCTTACCTGTGAGGAACCTGGCTGGAGCTCCTCTCCACCTTACCTCTTGGATGCAACATACATCAACATGCTTCCACTCAAGCATCTCAACAATCTTGCTAGACCTACCTTTCAATGTGCCTACATTGTCAGTGCCAACTCAGGAAACTGGGAAAGGGACACAAGAGGGAACATGGGAAGAAGAGATGGTATTCAGCACCTGGAAAGGCTTCAGTGATCGTTTGATAACAGGTATGATGATGATGATAAATATATATATTATGCAAATATCATATAAATATGTATATTATGTAAATATCATATAAATATGTTTATTATGTAATTGTTATATGCAGAAATGAATATTATATAAATATATTATGTAATTATTATATAAATAGGAATTTCTTTTGCCAGAGAAACACCGTGGATTTGCTTTTGTTGAATTTGAATCCCCAGAAGTAAGTTTATGGTCTCACGTTTATTCTGTTTATAGTTTATCTGACTGAACTCAGTCAAATGTTCATTCATTACATGTTTTGTATCATTTACCATGTGCAAGCAGAGTGTGTTTTTTTTTTTGGGGGGGGGTCTAAAACTGTTTATAATGTGCAACATTTATAAAGTATTTATTTTGTTCAAAGTATTGGTACTCCATTTGAGGGTTCCAAAATTGCTTTATGGCTTAAGCATTAACAATTTAGAATAAGTTTTTGAAATGCAAAGACAAAAACCATTAAAATATGTATGTTACAAAAATTCCCTTCTAACCCTAAATTCAGTACGGAAAGTCCTCTAGTAACTCTCTCTTTCATGTTGCTCTCTTCTTGTTTTGACAGATGGTTGTAAGCCATTCATTCATATTATAAGGGATAAGGGCAACAAAGTTTTAGCTTAATCAGGATACCAGCAACTTTTGGGTCAGCTCCAGTCTTAAAGCAGCTAAAGCTAACAGTTTTTAAAAAATCCTTTTAGCAATGGATTGACCAAATCTTTGTCATCATAATTTTAGTGTTTACAATTTGATAGAGCAATTAACCCTGCTTAATATAATATTTATCAGTTACTTTCTGCACACATTTTAACTGTATTTACTCATTTATTCTATTGCTGCTTGCTGATGTAGACCATTGCTAAATTTTAAATAATTATATTAATTTTATTAATCCTTGATTTTTTTTTGTGTGTGATTATGTTAATTCTTACACTGAGTTTTTGTTTCACATTGAATTAATTTTGACATGGTAATGTAAAAGTTGCGAGTGTGTACAGCTTACATGTGTAGGAACGACCGTGCGAACTCAAAAAGGAGAAATGGTGACGAATGGAAAAACAGAGGACTCCTTTTATTTAAACGTGTCACACGGTCGAACACACAATATTATATATATCAGATATGATATACAAAATGTTATACGACGATAACATAGATGACCAGTAACGAAAGACCACAACCGTATAAGATGAATAACAGAAATATTTATTGTAGCGTTAAAGATGTATGTGTATGTGAGAGTGTGAATGCGACATATAAGAACATAATCAAAGACAGGCCGTCATACAAAGAAAAGTGTGTATGTGAGTGATACATGCATGTGTATGTGAGATATTACAGCAGATAGAAAGAGAGTCA
>NW_026307674.1:0-2454 GCF_001194135.2 Octopus bimaculoides | reverse complement strand
AGTTGAGGCTGTGTGTGGCAGGGCTGATCACTAGTTGTGATGTGGTGGCTTCCATGCCGGGCCGTGATTCTTGTTATACAGATGTTCGTCGCTGGCTGAAATCTCTTGTCTGTTTATTATCGTGGTGAAGCTAAGTCACCTAACAGAATCGAAGAGAGAGATGTGCCGCGGTGGTTTAGTTTGGTGTACATAGTAAGTCGTGTTGACGCTGGTGGTGAAGAGGCTGCTTGGTAGTAGTCGTAGTCTCGTGTTGCTGAGAAGAATGGCGATAGCAGTTTTGTATCTAATGGCGATAGGTAGTTTCACTACACATGCATCTACATAAGTACATAATATATACACACTCAACATAGAAACCTTTCAACATATAACCATCCAACATAGAATCTTTTAAACCTCTATATACCTACGCACAAATGTTATATGTATATACTTTCACACAATCCTTTTAATGTGCTTACACCTACACATAATTCTTTTAACATCTCTATTCACTTACCTAATACTTCTAATACATCTAAACACTTAAACACAATATTTTAACAGAAACATACACACATGCACATGCACGAACTTTAGATTAGTTCAAATATGTTTGCGACACATTTTCACTTCTTAAGAAAATTTGCAGTTTACTGTGGAGAAAAAAAAAATTCCTTGCTTATGGTAAAGAAGTAAATGCACCATTGTCAGCTCAGTGGTACCCTCAGCTGCATTTCTGGCTCATTATGCTTTCTTCAGTAGAGGATACCAAAGAGAGATAACCTTGAGCTGATTATAAAACTGTAGTTTTATAATGAATCAGTCAATACTAGTGACTGATTTGCACTTGCAGACCACCCAGTCAAAAACAAATATACAAGTATTAGAGCAAAGCAGTCATGAGAAATAAACAGATTTTAGGTTAGTTCAAATGTTTATGACGTATTTTAAGGAAATGTTTGTGACATATTTAAGGAAAGTTCACTACAGTTTACCATGGAGAAAAATTTCTCACTTATGGTAAAGGTGTAAACACACCATTATTAGTTTAGTGATACCCTCTGTTGGACCCCTAGTGCATTTCTGGCTCATTATGCTTTCTTCAGTAGACGATACCAAAAGTACCTCAGTAGAGGATAAGCTTGAGCTGATTAGAAAGCTGTAGTTTTATAACAAATCACTTAATAATGCTAGTGTCTAAATTTATGCTTGCAGGCCACCCAGTCAAAACAAATACATAAGTATTAGCACAAAACAAGTAAGAAATTTTTTCTCCACAGTAAATGCAGTGAAATTCCTTTTAGAAATTAAAATATGTCTCATCACATTTGAACTAACCTAAAGTTTGTTTATTTCTCATCACTGTTTCACACTAATACTTATGTATACAGGGGTTGGACAAAATAATGGAAACACTTTAAAATTTCAAACAAATTTATTTTAATATGGTGTAGGACCACCTTTGGCAGTAATAACAGCTTGAATTCTATGAGATATGGACTCATACAAAGTTTGAATTGTTTCCAAAGGAATTTTTGTCCATTCTTCAGCTAAAACAGTCTCCAGTTCTTGTAGTGATGATGGTGGAGGATATCGACTACTTACTTGTTTTTCTAAAATGCATCATAAATGTTCAATAATATTGAGATCTTGGGACTGTGGTGGCCAGATAAGATGTTCAACTTCACTAGAATGTTCCTTGTGCCATTCACTAACAACTTTAGCTGTGTGAATTGGTGCATTATCATCCTGAAAGATTGCGTTTCCCTCTGGAAAGAGTTTGGCAACCATAGGATGAATTTGATCAGATAAAATGCTTAAATAATCTTGACTATTAATTCTGCCATGAAGGGAAACCATTGGGCCAGTGGATTTCCAAGATATAGCCTCCCAGATCACCACAGATCCTCCTCCATGTTTAACGGTTGGAAGAAGGCAGTCTGGGTCAAATTCTTCTTTTGGCTGTCTCCACACATATACTTGGCCAGTAGTTGGAAATAAGGTAAAGGATGACTCGTCCAAGAAAATAGCATTCTTCCACTGCTCTAGGGACCAATTCTGTAGGTTTTCACTCCACTCTGAATGCTTTGCCACTTTTGTTTTTGTAAGTAGTGGTTTTCTGATTGCAGCTCTACTGTGAAATCTGGCTTTGTGCAGCTCCCAGTGAACAGTTTTTGTGGAAAATGGGTTCTTGAGGTGGTTATTAAGCTCTGCAGTAATTTTGGGAGCTGTACTTTTGTGATCCTTTCTAACAATTTGCATAAGAGTCCAATGGTCTCTATCTGAAAGTTTTGGTTTTCTTCCAGAATTTTGTTTCGGAGAGGAGGTTTTTCCCTCTTTCTCAAAGCCTGTCATTACTTTCAAGACTGTACTTCTTGATACACCAAACATTTCAGCTGTTTTTGTTACGCTAGCACCTACCATATGAGCACCAACAATTTGACCTCTTTGAAAGTCCGAAAGATCTGTCAT
>NW_026307673.1:0-344 GCF_001194135.2 Octopus bimaculoides | reverse complement strand
GAGCAAGAGTTTTGCCTGTACATACTACAATAGTACAAACTGATAAGAATCTTTTAATCCAAGAAACTAGAGCACAATATGAGACTTTATCAAGATTTCCATACCAGGCACATTCAAATGTCTTGTTGATGTCAAGTGTTATGACATTGTTTTCATGAAATTTTCCAAGTGTGAGATGGCTGCTGGTAAATGACATCAAAGAGAGAGTTAACTATAGAATTATGGAAGCTGTACTGATGTTGGAGAAGCTAGTTATTAGCAACTGTGTTCAAATTCTTGAAATGTTGGAAGTTAGAGTAATAAGTCAATACTTCACAAGATCAGAGAGATAGTATTTCTTGGAC
>NW_026307672.1:2728-4704 GCF_001194135.2 Octopus bimaculoides | reverse complement strand
TTTAGCCTGCTGCTTGCTTTTTTGGCTGTTGTCGTTGTTGTTGTCGGTGGTGGTGGTCGTGGTCGGGGTGGGAAAGGAAGGAGAGAAGGGAGGAGGGAAGGGAGGAGAGGGAGGGAGGAAAGGAAGGAGAGGGCGCTTTTAACAGAGCTAAGTGCGTGCTTCTTACGAGGAGATGGGAGTGTTTTGCGTGCGTGTGTGTGTGTTGTTTCTGCGCGTGGGAATGTGTAGTGACATATGCGTGTGTATATATACACATATGTATATACATACATACACATATATATACATATATATATATGTATATGTATGTATGAGAATGTATATATTAAATACGTTTTTAAATATTTGCGTATAGCTATTTGTGTGTATATATCCTTTTTACTCTTTTACTTGTTTCAGTCATTTGACTGCGGCCATGCTGGAGCACCGCCTTTAGTCGAGAAAATCGACCCCAGGAGTTATTCTTTGTAAGCCTATAACTTATTCTATTAGTCTCTTTTTGCCGAACCGCTAGATTACGGGGACGTTAAGACACCACCATCGGTTGTCAAGCGATGTTGGGAAACAAACACAGACACACAAACATATACACACACATACATACATATATATATATACATATATACGACGGGCTTCTTTCAGTTTCCGTCTACCAAATCTACTCACAAGGCTTTGGTCGGCCCAAGGCTATAGTAGAAGACACTTGCCCAAGGTGCCATGCAGCGATATATGTTAAGTTGTTGAGAAATGTATATACTTGTGCATGTATGTATAAGAATGTGTGTATATATTAAATACGTTTTTAAATATTTGCGTATAGCTATTTGTGTGTGTATATATATATATATATATATATATATATATATATATATATATATATATATATATATACACATACAAATATACATAAGCATATATATATATATATAAATACATATAAATATATATATATATATATATATATTTATTTATTTATGTGTTTCAGCCAAGTGGCTGCGGTCATGCTGGTGCACCATATATATATATTTATGTTTATATGTATTTATATATATATAAATATATGCTTATGTATATTTGTATGTGTATATATACACACACACAGACACACACGCATATATATATATGAGTGTATACGCGTGTGTATACACACAGGCACATACACACGCACACACACACACATATATATATATGTGTGTGTGTGTGTGTTTGTATGCGTATATATATGTAGGCGGTGCTCCAGTGTTGCCGCAGTAAAAAAAAAACTATAAACATATACGTTGTGTTTACAAGTGCATATAATTGTATTTACGTATATACATGTATACACACGTATATATATATATATATATATGGTTCCGGGTTCAGTCCCACTGCTTGTCACCTTGGGCAAGTGTCTTCTACTATAGCCCAGGGCCGACCAAAGCCTTGTGAGTGGATTTGGTAGACGGAAACTGAAAGAAGCCCTTCGTATATATATATATATATATAGGTGTGTGTCTGTGTTTGTCTCCCCAACATCGCTTGACAACCGATGCTGGTGTGTTTACGTCCCCGTAAATTAGCGGTTCGGCAAAAAGAGACCGATAGAATAAGTACTCGGCTTACAAAGAATAAGTCCTGGGGTCGATTTGCTCGACAAAAAGGCGGTACCCCAGCATGGCCACAGTCAAATGACTGAAACAAGTAAAAGAGTAAAAGAGTAAAATACGTCGTGTTTACAAGTGTATATAATTGTATTTACGTATATACATGTGTATACATAGATATATATATATATGTATAGATATATGTGAAGAATTTGGTGTATATGTGTGTATATATATGTAGGCGGCGGTGCTCTAGCGTGGCCGCAGTCAAAAAAACTATATACAAATACGTTGTATTTACAAGTGTATATAACTGAATTTATGTATATATATGTATACTCACACGTATATATACATATATATATATATATATATATATATATATATATA
>NW_026307672.1:1116-2117 GCF_001194135.2 Octopus bimaculoides | reverse complement strand
TAGGGGGTGGATTGTGTGCGTGAGGGGTGTTGGAGGGGTACCTCGACGGCTGCTGCTTCGCCGACAGCGGCTGCTTGCTTGCTTTAAACCGTTGCGCCTGGCACATGCCATGCGGCGTGGTGGTTAGTGGGGGGGGGTTTAAGAGGGGGCAATGGGTTGGTAAGGTTAATGTAGCTGTTTCGGTCATAGGCGGTTCAGTAGAGCGCATCTGGTGGCAGTCGTGGGAACGAGCGCCCCGGCTATTTCACACAGATCTCGCGCCCGTATAAAGCCGACCCGGGAGGCACGAATTGGGTCATTCTACTACAATCCACTGCGCGGAGAGGAAGCGGCTTCAATGCTGTCACTAACCAACGTATATAGTAACTTATAGCGTCGTATACTTTAAATTCCGATAAACACCCTGCGAAAAGACTGCACATATATACATACATTCTTATGTATATATAAATAAATACACACATATATATATATATATCCAGACCGATATATATATATATATATATATACAAATGTATATATATTGTGGACATATATATATATTCTTTTAAATATCGATTTCCCGTTTAAAGGCGGCCCAAGGAGGGTAATTCTAAGACAATAACACAACGGAGACGAACAGGACTTAATTCTCTTACTATGCAACATTGACGTATAGCGTCGTAAATTTCATTCCGATAAACAACCGCGTCAAAACATCTAATATATATACATCTTTATGTATATATAAATACATATATTTACACACATATATATACTGATACCGATATATATATATATATATATATACATATATATATTGTGGACACACGTATTGAGTTCTTTCAAGTATTGATTTGTGATTAATTACAAAGATTGATTCGAAAATGTTGGATAATATTACATCGGCAGCTACTCCGGGCAAAACGCCAACACATCGAAAGGTAAGCCGTTATAAACACTCTTTATACATACATGCATGCATATATAAATATATATATATATGTATATATATATATATA
>NW_026307672.1:544-814 GCF_001194135.2 Octopus bimaculoides | reverse complement strand
TATATATATATATATATATATATATACACCTTGTCGTTTCATGTATATACATACAAACATACGTATTTATATTTATATATATATATATGTATATATATATATATGTATATATATATATATATACATACAGCTTGTTATATGTATATACATACAAACATACGTATTTATATTTATATATATACATATACATACAGCTTGTTATATGTATATACATACAAACATACGTATATATATATATATATGTATATGTATATATATATATATATATAT
>NW_026307671.1:0-314 GCF_001194135.2 Octopus bimaculoides | reverse complement strand
TCCATGTGAATGTATTCCTATGCATCTGTGTATGTGTATGTGTGTGTATAAGAAGTACAAAGTGGTAGAATGTGGTTAAATTATCGATTTATATCATTTTTATAAGTGTTTCCGTGACAATTACAATTATTATGCTTGTAGAGTTTGTATAAAAGACTCTATAAACATTATGTATGCATATATAGAAATATTACAGAGGGAGAGAGAGAAAGAGAGAAACAGACAGATAGACAGACAGGCATAGATATATATACAGATAGACAAATAGATAGATAGATACATGCATACATACATACATATATACATACATACAT
>NW_026307670.1:0-227 GCF_001194135.2 Octopus bimaculoides | reverse complement strand
GTAGCTTCGTTAGATTGCCTCAAGTTCTGAGATTAATTTGACACTGGTTGTGGCTTAGAACAAGTGTCTTCCATAGCACCATCATGGTTTCCTGATCTCATGTCCTAAAAGTCCTAAGAATCCATCCGGTCAGTTGCCTGCATTTCATTGACAATTTAGCAGCATGAACATGAAAGGCTGCATTATTACTCATGTAAATGCCCAGGTCTCGCACTGTCTCTGCCTCT
>NW_026307669.1:0-316 GCF_001194135.2 Octopus bimaculoides | reverse complement strand
GGGACTGAACCCCGAACCATGTGGTTTGTTAGCAAGCTACTTACCACACAGCCACTCCTATGCCTTTATTTTTTTTACATTTTACTTGTTCAGTTATTGGACTGTGGCCATGCCTTGAAGGGTCTAGTTGTCCAAACTGACCCCAGTAATTATCATTTTCAAACCTGGTACTTAATCTGTCTTTTACTGAACTGTTAGGTTACAGGGATGTAAACAAGCCGACACTGGCTGTCTAGCAGCGGTGGGGGACAAATACAAACACACACATATACATGCATACATACATACACATTCATGCATACACATACACACTTAT
>NW_026307668.1:0-214 GCF_001194135.2 Octopus bimaculoides | reverse complement strand
TATCTTTATGTATGCATGTATGTACGTATGTATGCATACATTTTATTAAATTCCCTCTTAAATCGAAATGTCTTAGATTTACTTCTCTGCTATTTCCACTTACATCTTTTATATATAAAAATTTGATTTGTATAGATCTCTAATCTTTTTCACCTGTACATAAATATACATATGTCTGTCAATCTCCCTGTCCACCTGTCTGTCTGTCTCTTGC
>NW_026307667.1:0-383 GCF_001194135.2 Octopus bimaculoides | reverse complement strand
TGTATACATGTATATATATTCTTTGTATTATATATATATATATACACACACATTTCCTCTCTCTCTTTCTCTCCCTCTCTCTGTTTGCCTGTATCCCCTATCTCTCTTTATCTCGCACTGTTTCTACTGTCTGTCTATTTCTCTCTCCTTAAACACACACACACACTCTTACACAATTACACGCACATACCTGTACACACTTACACACACATACCTACGCACACACACTTCCCCCCACACATACACACACGCACTCACACATACACTGACCTTTTGCACACACTTACTTACACACAAACTTGCACACACACACACACACACACACACACATACTTACATACAGAAGGTTCCATTGTTGCTTTTTTCCCCCATTCCGTTTGCAA
>NW_026307666.1:0-240 GCF_001194135.2 Octopus bimaculoides | reverse complement strand
TGGTTTTTCTTCTTTTTTTTTTTTTGATTTCCTTCTTATTATGTTATATGAAACAACGCCCCCTGCTGTTAAGGTACCCACCATAAAACAGGGGGAGGAAGGATTATGCACACTGCAAGTGAATATTAAAGAACACCAGACAAATATTTCAAAACATCTATTTAGAAATTGTTTTTTTTTTTGTAGCAGCTCTTAACATTATTATTATTATTATTATTATTATTATTATTATTATTATTA
>NW_026307665.1:0-242 GCF_001194135.2 Octopus bimaculoides | reverse complement strand
TATGTATGTATGTATGTATGTATGTATGTATGTACGTTCTTCTCTTTCTCTTTTTAATTTGGAGTAAATTCTGACCAGCCGCCTACTTGGAGACAAGTTTGCAAGGGAAAGCATCTTGTTTTAACCAAAATCCATTAAAAGATAGTGCGGGTTTTAGTGACCCCAAATATCGCGATCATTTGTAGCGAATGAAGTAAGGATTTGCATATGTATGTATGTATGTATATATATATATGTATATA
>NW_026307664.1:0-575 GCF_001194135.2 Octopus bimaculoides | reverse complement strand
GGTGTGTGATGGTAGTGGTGGCGGAGAACGCGTTGTTGCGCTGATGGTGTCATGTTTTCGTTGGTGATGGTCATGTGTGGTTGCCGTGATAGTGCACGGTGGCTTTCTGTTGTTGGTGGTAGCGTTGGCAGTGCGAAGTCTTGTAGTGGTGGTGTCGATGTGTTGTTGTTGGCGGTGGTGTATGGGCTGTAGTACCGTAGTGGTGGCATAAAATATCGGTGGCGGTGGTAGTATTCATTATAATTCATTTTCTAGCAAAATTTGGGGATCGAAGTCATGGCGAGAAGTGGTAAGAAGCGTACTTTGCAGCCAGATGGATCCGGGTTCAGTCCCACTACGAGGTACCTTGAGCAAGTGTCCTCTACTATGACCTCAGGCCAACCAAAGCCTGTGAATGAATTTGTCGGAAACAGAAAGAAGCCCGTCCTATATGTGTGTGTGTGTGTTTGTATAGTTTATGCACAAGCTATGTGGAAAGACAGAATAAAGGGGCTTTTCTTAGCTTATCTCTCCGAAAAAATAGCCCCCTTTGCTGTTGAATAAAATAAACTCGCAGAGGGGAAGTTTCAACATCT
>NW_026307663.1:0-336 GCF_001194135.2 Octopus bimaculoides | reverse complement strand
GGGATTATCCAATAATTTTTTTGCTAGTTTATTTGTCTATTTGTCTTTTCTCCTAGTTCTATATGAATACTTGATGTGATTTTAGAGTGAAGTTTTGACTGCTATCTCTAGCATGGTGGTACCTTTTAGATACCCTTAATTATAATTTTAATAACAATTATTACCTATAAAGTTTTTATTCCCATGCTAGCCACTCGATATGGTCGGTATGTTAAATAACGATCTTTCCTTATTTATATAAGTATATACATATACATACATATAGCTAGTGCCAACGCACCAAACTCTCGGACTTTGAGTCACTCTGTTGCTTCTACTAAATACACACATATATAT
>NW_026307662.1:0-646 GCF_001194135.2 Octopus bimaculoides | reverse complement strand
TCCTTCGGGAGGATATTGAAGAGCTGTGGACCTCTGAAGCCCAGGCTATTTCAGTATCTTGTCCTACAACTTGATGGCAAGTTTGGAGTCCGTAGCACTATGCAATGGCATCCAGTTCTTTTATTTGTGTAACTTTCGATGCCAAAGTTTGGGACAATTCCTTCAAGGATCTTCCAGATGTATATTATGGCATATCTTTCTCATCTATGCTCTAAGGAATAGAGTTTTAATCTCTTGAGTCTTTCCCAATAGCTTATATGCTGCATAGAGGCTATCTTCTTCATATAGCTTCATTGGATTGCCTCAAGTTCTGAGATTAATTTGACACTGGTTGGTGACCATAGCTGAGAGAAATAGTCAAAGTGGCTTAGAACAAGTGTCCTCCAGATCACCATCATGGTTTCCTGATCTCTTGTTCTAAAAGTCCTAAGAATCCATCTGGTCAGTTGCTTGCATTTCATTGCCAATTTAGCAACATGAACATGAAAGGATGCATTATTACTTATGTAAATGTCCAGGTCTTGCACTGACTGTGCCTTTGGGATTGCAGTCCCTCCAGGTCCAGTGTATGTAATGGGTACTGCATTTAGTTTTGGATGCTGAGAGCACAAGGCTTGAAACTTTTCAGCATTAAACTGCATGCTAT
>NW_026307661.1:0-355 GCF_001194135.2 Octopus bimaculoides | reverse complement strand
TATGTGTGTCTGAACAATTTATTATGCATATAGAAACTCATAAGAGAACTCGTTTTGAGTTTCGGATAGACTTCTCTTAAGGAACTTAGTATAGTAAAAAGAGAAATAACAGCAACAAATCATGAGACACTCATGTTCCAACTTGATTGTACCGCTACAGAGTGACGAATACCCCAGACATCCTGACTTGATTCAGAATCTTTGTCCAAACGTAAAAACCAAAAGACATTTGATGATCTCTGTAGAAGTTGACCGGGGACAAATGGAATCATTCTATGCTTTTGAAGCAATGTTAGATTAAAGTTACCACCTTTGTTCATCACTTAATTAATCAACCTCCTGCCTCATCTTTACC
>NW_026307660.1:0-318 GCF_001194135.2 Octopus bimaculoides | reverse complement strand
TTAGTAACTTATAGCTCTATCTAGAGTGTATATAAACTAAGATAGAATCTATCTATCTATCTATCTATTTATCTGTATCTCTCTCTCTTTCTCTCTCTCTATACATATGTATATGCATATATATATATACATATATATATATATATATATATATATATATATATATATATATATATACATATACTATATATATACATACATACATATATATATATATATATACATACACATATATATATATATATACATATATATATATACATGTAAATATATACATATATGTATATATATATGTATGTATATATGTGTATATATTTA
>NW_026307659.1:0-218 GCF_001194135.2 Octopus bimaculoides | reverse complement strand
CTTTCTTTCTTTCTTTCTTTCTTTCTGTCTTTCTTTCTGTCTTTCTTTCTCTCGTACTCTCTCTCCCGTATATGTGTTTGCGAGAGAGAGAGAGAGAGATTTAGGGGAAAGGAATATAAATAACGGAGAAAGGGCGGAATGCTGGACAATATTTACTAAAATAATTCGATGTGCATACATACATATATACTGTATATACATGCACACACATAAATACA
>NW_026307658.1:0-268 GCF_001194135.2 Octopus bimaculoides | reverse complement strand
TGTGCGTACATAGGTATATATAAATGTATAATGTTCTATGTTTAAATATACATATATATGCGTTATATATATATATGCATATATAGGTATGTATATAGAAATATATACAGGCACATATAATATATGGGGTGGTATATATATACATATATATGAACGTATGAATGTAGGTGTATGCATACTCAAATTGGCTCCATATATATGTATATATGCTTATATATTTATGTGCGTGTGTGTGTCTGTGCTTGCATTTAGGAGTGTGTGTATGCAT
>NW_026307657.1:0-291 GCF_001194135.2 Octopus bimaculoides | reverse complement strand
TGTGTGTGTGTGTGTGAGTGTTTTATTACACCAGCTACGTTGGCGGCCACCTTGTTGCTTGTTTTGCAAACAGCAGGTGACCCAAGGTAATTCTCACGCACACACCACATTCTCATCGACCATCCCGTCATTCATTAAAGTTGTAAGGCAGTGTTCATTCATAAATAAATAGGTGTGAGTGTGTGTGTGTGTGTATATATATGTGTGTGTGGGTGTATATATGTGTGTGTGTGTGTATTTGTGTGTATATATATATATGTGTGTGTATATATATGTGTGTGTGTATTTGTG
>NW_026307656.1:0-502 GCF_001194135.2 Octopus bimaculoides | reverse complement strand
TGTGTGTGTGTTTGTGTGTGTGTATGTGTGTGTGTGTATGTTTCTTTTTCACACGCATACACGTACAATCACACACGACCACATGCACGTGTACATCGTGAATTCACAGCTATATTAGAATTCCAGGACGGAAGGGCAGTTACTATTAGTTTCAAATCGAAACAAAGGACCGGACATTCTTCAGGTCGCGTGGCCCGTTCTCGATGGAAACATTCAAACAAACAAACGAACGAACAAACGGTCGATTCTTCGAATGCTGTTTCGTGATGGTCGGACCACGCGACCTGAAGAATATCCGGACCTTTCTCAGGATTTGAAACTATTTTTTTGGTGCCTTTCCGTTCTAGTTACGATAAGCGAATATAGAATTTACACACACTGCATATTGGTGTGTGTGTTTGTGTACATAAACATATATCGTTATGTATATATGCGCGTGGGTGAGTGTATACAGTATGTACATCTGCATATATATACATACATACATACATACATACATACA
>NW_026307655.1:0-298 GCF_001194135.2 Octopus bimaculoides | reverse complement strand
TAGTAGTAGTAGTTGTAGTAGTGGTATTAGGTATATTTTTGTTCATTTATTTTCCCCTTTTTTAGCGGAGAATGCATCTCCAGGCTGAGAAGGTAGAAAAGACAATCTGTCTAGTTTTCTAAAATTTGATTTTCTTACTAGAAAATGATGCAGAAAGATATTGTTTCACTGTGCTTTAGTGTGTTGCCATTGCACTCAGCAAAAAAATACGCGTTTCTCTTCTCCCCTGCACTGAAACTACTACCCCACTCTAGGTAACATTATGCATATACATATGTATATATATATATATATATGT
>NW_026307654.1:0-363 GCF_001194135.2 Octopus bimaculoides | reverse complement strand
ATAGATAGATAGATAGATAGATAGATAGATAGATAGATAGATAGAACTTGACTATCAACGATGTTTTTACATTAAGTATGATACATAGATGTCTATTATTATTTACCACTGCCTCAATTGCTTATATCGGACTTTTGTTCAGCTAATCGGCCACTCTTAATATCAGTGATTGTTTTATTCATGTTTTGTGGGTAACAGATTTCGTTTAGATATGCGGCTGATAGGGAGTACACGCCATTGGTAAGGCCCAGCGAGGCCGAAATGCATCCAAGCACTGCTGTAAACAGCGGAAGTGAGCTAGAACGTTAAAACATAGCGCGCATGCACAGCAGAGTTCAAGGTCAATCTGTGCCAAGCGGCTTC
>NW_026307653.1:0-319 GCF_001194135.2 Octopus bimaculoides | reverse complement strand
ATATATATATATATATATATATATATATATATACATATAAAAATATATATCAATACATATGTACATATACTTACAAATAAACATATATATAAATATATGTATATACATACATATATATATATATATATATATACACACATATATACATATATTTATAAATATGTATATATATATGCATGTATGGACTTGACGGGTACTTTGACATGAAAGACAAAGCCATTTAATAAACATCAACTTTTTGAATGACTGTGAAACAACAAAGTGGCAACACAATTATTACATTGAATAAATCGGATGTTTATTACATACATTTACCTTA
>NW_026307651.1:0-402 GCF_001194135.2 Octopus bimaculoides | reverse complement strand
ACAATATCTGCAATGTGCTTTAGATTGGTCACTAGGTACTTCATACAACCACTTACTAAATGCTGGCATCTTAAGCCATTCCTTTCGGAATTTTTGCTGGTACAACTTTGTTTTTTTTCTTTGCTCATTATAATGTAGTGGAAAGCAAGAAAATAAATTGAATGATTAATAAAGATATAAAATTGAAAACACAACTTATCAGTTTGCCGCTAACAATTCTTTCATTCGCCGTTAACAATTCTTATGCTTGCTGCTTACAAATTCTTGAGATGAAGAATATTGATTCAGGATGTAGGGTGGCCAACTCATAAATGGTAAAGTAAAATCTGCAGAAATCCTAAAACTGGGTTCAGATATAAACCTGGGAACATCATATTTCGCTTCCAATCTTACATTTAATAT
>NW_026307650.1:0-370 GCF_001194135.2 Octopus bimaculoides | reverse complement strand
TACCAAAATCAAACACAGTCAGTGAGAGTACATCAATCATTCAAACTCCTGTTGGCTTTTCTTCAGTTTTGGAGAGTTTTGGTGCCAAAAACTGCAAGCTTCTTATCTTTGGTAACTAATTGAAATCAGCACTTCATTTTGATGGCTATCTGTGTTAAGAACACTACACTACACAGATAAATAAGTGCAAATATAATGATTTTGAAAGCTTGCTTAGCCAACAAAAAAAAATCCTTTGATCAGTCCAGACCAAAACATTCAAAAAGTTGCTATTGTAAGAATTAAATTTGTCTCAAAGAATTGTTGAAGACTGGCCTTTGTGCCGGTGGCACATAAAGGCACCCACTACACTCTCGGAGTGGTTGGCATT
>NW_026307648.1:0-364 GCF_001194135.2 Octopus bimaculoides | reverse complement strand
GTGTGTGTGTGTGCGTGTATGTGTGTGTTGATGTGTATCATTCTTTTCTAGTGAACATATATGTACACTCAACTGTATTTGTGCGTACGTTGAGATCTATCATAGTTTGCATATGTGTGTGCACGTCTGCATTAGCTGCCGCTAGTGTTGTTTCAGGCAAGGAATACCCCATCCCTTATCAGTGATTCATCTCAAGACAGAAATCGAACAAAGAATTGCACACGCACCCACACGCACAGCACACGCACACACACAGCACACGCACACACACAGCACACGCACCCACACACACGCACGCACGCACGCACGCACGCACAGACAGAGAGGTGCATGTAAATGTGTGTGTATGTGTGTATATATATAT
>NW_026307647.1:0-395 GCF_001194135.2 Octopus bimaculoides | reverse complement strand
GGCAGGTTTGTTTTTGCTTTTCTCTTCTGTGTGTGCCATAAATATCGCCATCCGTGACAGAAAAAATTTGTAGTTTGGAATCAGTAGTTCTTTGACTGCTATTTCTAAATTTTCAGTATGTTGGAGAAGCAACTCATGCTAATCCCTGTATATTTATGATATATATATATATATATATATATATCGATTTAAAAAAGAGCTAAAATCGATCTGGATATTGCATCGAAATGATCATAGGTCATAATAAAGTCTTTACAATGGATCAGATTTTAGCTCTTTTTTAAATCGATATAAATACAAAAACTCACTTGTGAGTATTTTGCTATGTTTGATAACAGACACAATATTTTTGCCAAATTTTGGTATTAATCTATAAATACATATATCATCATCAT
>NW_026307646.1:0-216 GCF_001194135.2 Octopus bimaculoides | reverse complement strand
TTTTTTATGTAATTTTCACTCGTCTTGCCCGTTTACGTTTTTGCTACTTCGCTAAATTCCCTTCGAGAATTATTCGGTCTTAGTAGACACATGACAAGTGATCTTCTTCTAGCACATTAGCAATCCACCTAGTGGCCTCCCTTATATATATTTTTATATATACATTTACAATAATCCTTTGAGATTTCAGATATTTTTTCTGAATCTCCCTGATTC
>NW_026307645.1:0-209 GCF_001194135.2 Octopus bimaculoides | reverse complement strand
CATGGGTGTCTGAGCAGCTCCATTTGGAGAGGCCACTGCTCGGCCGTAGGACGGGAAAGTTCTAGAAAAGGTGAACCAAAAATTGCCTGTCTTTCTTTATTTTATAAGTTTTACGCAATTGACAATTACTCTTTTACGTGTTCCAGTCATTTGACTGCCGCCATGCTGGGGCACCGCCTTTTAGTCGAGCAAATCGACCCCCAGGACTT
>NW_026307644.1:0-336 GCF_001194135.2 Octopus bimaculoides | reverse complement strand
TATATATATATATATATATATATATACTCGCTCACGCACATACACATATATATGTGCCTATATATATGTACACACACACACACATATACACACATATATATACACACACGCGCTCACACACACACGCATATATATACATATATACATATATATATGTAATGAAATTACGTAATGAAATTACGTAATGAAATTACTTAGTCTCTATCTTTAATCCGATCAATTTGTTGAATCTTCATATTGCATTATTTCTTGTGCTGCATACTCTAGAAACTTATTTTATACACACATCTTTACGTATATACACATGTGTATACGCGTATATATACAGATTATGTA
>NW_026307643.1:0-272 GCF_001194135.2 Octopus bimaculoides | reverse complement strand
ATATATATATATATATATATATTTATATATATATATATTGTGTTGTCTGGGGAGAGTCATTCTTTTTTTGTGCCTTCTTATTTAACACACTCACCAGTTCGATTTCCACTCATTTAGTTATTAATTTTTTCTAAAAGATCATTTATGGGTGAGTGTCTTTGTGTCTGTGTTTCTTCTTCACCACTGTTTGACAAATAGTGTTAGTTTATTTATATACCCATAACTTACTGGTTTGACAAGAAGAGACCGATAGAATAAGTACCAGGCTTATC
>NW_026307642.1:0-400 GCF_001194135.2 Octopus bimaculoides | reverse complement strand
ATATAAATATATATATATATATGCATATATATATATATATATAGATACATATATATGTATTCATAAATTTTATTGTGTGGGTGTACACGTATATATGTATATATATATGTGTGTGTATATATTATATACATATATATATATATGTATATACACATGCACACACACACGCTCACACACACACACACGCACACACACACATATACACACACATATACATATATACACGTATGTACCATGTATGCATGTGAAAGAATAATTACGAAAATATATAAGCTAGCAAAAAAAAAAAACAACAACTAAAGAAACTACGATAAATAGCTAAATCCATACTTATAAAAAATACAAAATATAAAGAAAATATCTATATAAAATAATAAAACATCACCAAAATCTACGACAA
>NW_026307640.1:0-572 GCF_001194135.2 Octopus bimaculoides | reverse complement strand
TTATTGTAACTTTTGATTTTTTTGATAAGAATAAATGAGTATTGTATGTGTTTTCTTTTTTCATAACTGTCACCATTCTATATGTATGACTCCAACAGGGCCAATGTTTCATCTATAAAAACCGCAATGCAAAACATCCCCTTATAAGTTGGCAATTAGTAGAAATTTACAATAGTTTAAAGTGGTCAAAGACTTTTGCACGGTACTATATATATCTATATGTATATGTATATGTATATCTATATCTATATCTATATATATATATATATATATATATACTAACTGGTGTACCTCTTTTACTCTTTTACTTGTTTCAGTCATTTGACTGTGGCCATGCTGGAGCACCACCTTTAGTTGAGCAAATCGACCCCAGGACTTATTCTATTGGTCTCTTTTGCTAAACCGCCAAGTTACAGGGACGTAAACCCACCAGCATCGGTTGTCAAGCAATGTTGGGAGGACAAACACAGGCATACAAACATATACACACACACACACACACTATTTTTCTAACGTGACTCCTTCTATTTCTATCTCCCCCTCTCATTCTTCCCTCTACTGTTCTTCGCCTC
>NW_026307639.1:0-224 GCF_001194135.2 Octopus bimaculoides | reverse complement strand
TTCACAAACAAGGCTTTGGTCAGCCTGAGGCTATTGTAGAAGACACTTGTCCATGTATATAACTTTTATGATATTTCCATTTCATAAACTTTACAATCTGAATGAAATTGAGAGAAAACTGAGAGAAAAGGACTTTGTTAAGAAATTCAAACTCAATGATTAACAAACAATGATTAAGGATCTATTTTAAAACGGGGGCCACAGTATTTTCTTAACGAAACACT
>NW_026307638.1:0-361 GCF_001194135.2 Octopus bimaculoides | reverse complement strand
TTATTATTATTATTATTATTATTATTATTATTATTATTATTGCTATTACACTAGCATGTAAAAATAATTATATTTTGATTGAGAAACTAAGAGTGCTAGGTTAAATAAAATCGAAAATTGTTATTATGGCTTCATATATTAAAATACGAGATAAAATGATAGCAGCAACTGAATAGCAATAAATAACATTGAAATATAAACAACCATCACCATCGTCAGCATCCGTAGCAGCAGCAACAGCAGTAGCAACAGCAGCAGCAACATCATTACTTTTGGGGGAAGTTATTGAACAACGATCAACATTGAAAGGTTTTATAGATTTATTATGAATCACAATTGAAGTTAAGTCTAGACCCGTCTA
>NW_026307637.1:0-210 GCF_001194135.2 Octopus bimaculoides | reverse complement strand
TGGACAAAATGATAAACAGAGTACGGAAAACACACAGGCCACATAGAGAATATTTCCTTCATCAGCTGCTACTATTCTAAAACTAAGCGTTTCGAAAGCTGAACAAACGCGCACGGAATGGTAAATATGTTTTTTTAAATAGTTTACTTAATAAACCTAACTGATGAGCTTTAAGTGTCAATTCGGCACAGAAAGCGAAATCAATTGATA
>NW_026307636.1:0-272 GCF_001194135.2 Octopus bimaculoides | reverse complement strand
ATATATATATATATATATGCATATAAGTATTCATCTCATCTTAAACACCAAGTGTGAATCTCTATGCAAACATCTAAGAAACCAGGTTCTCTTCTACGAAAGTAAATACGATCGTCTGCCATGGTGTACTACACTACAAACACAACATGATTATATAAATACGGTAACACGTTTGCCAGCTAAACAAGAGACAGGTAGTTCGCTTCCTATTATCGGTTGCATTATTCATTTTTATCACTGAAACGAAGTCCAATACTGTTTAAATATTTGCA
>NW_026307635.1:0-534 GCF_001194135.2 Octopus bimaculoides | reverse complement strand
TATATATATAAAACTACTTGTGTATATGTATGTATTTATGAATGTATGTATGTACGTATGTGTATATAAATGTATTTCTTTTATTTCTTTTTGTTGTTTTAGTTATACGGCTACGATCATGCTGGAGCTTGTATGTATGTATGTTCGTATATATGTAAGCATGTATATATGTGCCTCTAGATGTAAGTATATACATGAGGGTTTATGTGCGCGCGCGCGCGCGCGCGTGTGTTTGTGAAAGAAAGAGAGAGAGAAGGAGTGTAGCTTAGTGGTTACAGTGTTGCCCTCACGATAGCAACCTTGTGGTTTCGATTTCCCGACAAGTGCCGCGTTATATTCATTCCATGTTGTTTCAGTGAATTCATGGCTATGATGCTCCCCCACTACCTCTACTCCTGATCAGAGATGCATCCTATCGCCAGCTACCAAGAGGCATGCTCAACTGGTTAAGGTCAAGCAAATGACAAGCAAATCTGTGATATAGAACAGAATATTTGCTGTAGCCCATCTTTTATTATTATTATTATTATTATT
>NW_026307634.1:0-264 GCF_001194135.2 Octopus bimaculoides | reverse complement strand
GGTGTGCAAGAGAGGCGATTGCGCTGGTATGGACATGTAGTGAGAATGGACGAGGGTAGCTGCATGAAAAAATGCCACACCCTAACAGTTGAGGGAACCCGTGGAAGAGGTAGGCCCAGGAAGACCTGGGCTGAGGTGGTGAGGCAAGACCTTCGAACATTGGGCCTCATCGAGGCAATGACTTCTGACCGAGACCTTTGGAAATGTGCTCTGTGTGAGAAGACCCGACAAGCCAAGTGAGACCTAAATCCAAGGCCTCTGCCA
>NW_026307633.1:0-200 GCF_001194135.2 Octopus bimaculoides | reverse complement strand
TATTTATTGTTAAAACAAGTATTTTTCTATATTTATTTGATATTTATTATAAGTTAAGATACATACATTGATATTATTATTATTATCATTATTATTTTAGACCTGAAGAGTGACTATATTTTTAAATAGAATTAATTTTAGATCAATTTAATTTTAAATCAGATTGATTTTATTATTGTTATCTATTTGAAAATATAGCC
>NW_026307632.1:0-362 GCF_001194135.2 Octopus bimaculoides | reverse complement strand
CACCAACCACATCATCATCATCATGATTACATTCATGCTAATGATGATGAGGATGATGATGAGGATGATGATGATCATCATCATCAATAAATTCTTTTCTTTCAGGGCAAAATTTTCATTTCACAACCATTTATATCATTATCTATTGTAAAACCACCAATTCTTCAGTTCTCTTTTATTCTGTAAAAAAATCTATTATCTTTTTATTTCCTTATTTTTTCTTTTCATCTGATGCCGTTAAAATATTTAATATTCTCTATTCTCATAACTTCCTCTTACTTTTGTCGTTGGCTTATTTTTTAAATTTTGTTTTATATCTTCATTTTATGTAATTTACATTATTTTTATTTTATGCTTTCATT
>NW_026307631.1:5605-6449 GCF_001194135.2 Octopus bimaculoides | reverse complement strand
ATATATATATATATATATATATATATATATATATCAGAGAGTGAGGCAGGAGAAAAGCGAGAAAAGGAGATTGCGTAGGTGAAGTTGATGGGAGAGTTAAGGACGAGTTGACACTGAAGGTGGCTAGTGGTTTGATTCGAACGAGTAAACGGTATAGGGGACATGGATGGGCGCTAGTATGCGGAGTGGTAGCTGTAGGGGTCTGTAAAATTATGGGGTCTAGAAAAGAGAGAATGTATGGGGCTGGGATGTGTGCAAGGAAAACTGCAAGGAAATGCAGTGAGCTGGAGGGTTCGGTGGCAACATGGAGGTACTGCACTGGACGTGAAGAAACGTGATTTGAAGACGAAATTAGACCGAGAATCTCGCTGACACTGATTTATATCCTGGTGGTCAAATAGATAGAGATCCTGTGTTCAGCAACAAAAACCGACATAGGACATACACATGCATATATGCCCTACCACGAATACACAGGTACACACATATAACCACACATACATATGAATCGGTCATAGATGTACGTACCGATAGCCCGGAATGAGTGATTCTTGCATATCATACACGCTCTCATATGTATGTATGTATGTATTACGTATGAATGTATGCTTGTATGTATGTATTTATAGTTGTAACTCCCAAGTGAGTTGAACAGGTTGTACATAATATTCATAAGAAGTGCACTGTGCCCTCGTGTCACAGTTTGAATACATACGTACAGAAATATATTTATATATACACACATATATACATACATATATACATATATATATATATACATATATATATACATATATATATATATATATATATATATATATATATATATATATATATATATATA
>NW_026307631.1:3375-4641 GCF_001194135.2 Octopus bimaculoides | reverse complement strand
TATATATATACACACACATATACACTCACGCGTCATATATATTTGTTTATGTAAGCACACTAATATTAATTCTGTATTTATATACATATATAATATGTGTATATGTATGTATGTATGTATGTATGTATGTATTTTTGTATGTATGTATGTATGTATGTGTGTATGTATGTATGAATTTATGTAAGGTTATGTGTATATATGCGTATTCATATGTATATGTAAGCATAAAAATATATAATGCGTTCATATGGGAGTCGGCTGCATGTAAGTGTATATGCGTATAGCACATGCTTCTGTCCGTGTCTGTGTGCGTATGAGGTAAGGTGTGTTATTGTGTGTTTATATCTTCGTAACATCACAAATATACATGTGGCGTATGGCTATTTGCAAAATGAATGCATAAATACAACCAGCTTACTGTTCCATGTTCACCTCCAGATATATATATATAAGCGCAGGTGTATATGTGTGTGTTTGTGTGTGTGTGTGCGTGTGTATGTGTTTATACATCTATATCTATATATGCATGAATGTATGTATGTATGTATATATGTATGCATGTATGTGTGGATGTGCTTATAGATATATATCTATATATATGTACATGTGCGTGTAAATAGAATTATACATATATGTCTATTTATATATATATATATATATATGTTATATTATATAATATATATACATATACGCATATATATATATGTAGGTCTATATATACATATATATACATATGCAATCGCAATATTTACAATATATAAAGACTATTACAATACATATGCTTATAAATATATGTATGTATATATGTGTATATATATATATGCAAATATACATATTATATACATATATACATGTGTATATATATATGTATACATATATATATATACATGTGTATATATATATGTATATATATATATATATATATATATATATATATATATATATATATGCAAATACATATGTATATGTATATATGTATGTATTTATATATGCATATATACATACATAAGTATGTGTGGACATATGTACACATACATTTTTATACATATGCATATGCATATGTATACACACACATATATATGCATATGTGTGCGCGTGCGCGTGTGTAATGTTCAGTTGCTTATGTTGTTTAGTTTGGTTTATTCAGATATATATCCTTTCAACAC
Source organism: Octopus bimaculoides (assembly GCF_001194135.2). Classification (NCBI taxonomy): domain Eukaryota; kingdom Metazoa; phylum Mollusca; class Cephalopoda; order Octopoda; family Octopodidae; genus Octopus; species Octopus bimaculoides. The sequence continues at coordinate 3,475 of NW_026307631.1, read as the reverse complement.
ACAATCGCTCCGCATAGAGCTACAAGACACATAAGTACACACATATATAGTATATTTGATACATATCTGCATGCATATATATATATATATATATATATAT
>NW_026307631.1:1794-2021 GCF_001194135.2 Octopus bimaculoides | reverse complement strand
TATATATATAAGGGTAGAGAGAGAGAGAGGCAGAAAGAGACAGCTTGCTCCAAAAATTTCTTTCACCCGTACACTCCTCTGATGAGCAATGGAAACGAAACATCGCGTTCAATATCGGGATAGTTTCTGTTGTTTCCTGCTATACATAGTCTGCATACTTACGCCTCTGCATTTATATCTACACACACACACACACACACACACACACACACACACACACACACACA
>NW_026307631.1:0-1783 GCF_001194135.2 Octopus bimaculoides | reverse complement strand
CATATATATATATATATATATATATATATATATATATCCCTCTGTATGTGTGTGTATTTATGTACCTGTATGTATATATATATATATATATATATATATTTGATTAGACAATAAAATAGGCACCATTGACATGTTCCGTCTGTTGCAAAACATACGGCTATACTTACCAGTACAACAAAGCAACGTCCCAGACCTGGCCGTTCAAATTATGAGATTTAATCTAAATAGCTATAATAACATACTAGTGATTTGTGAAGAGGGAGCAAAGTCCACACACTATGTTTTTGTAAATATCTGGTCTAGAGGATGTGGAAAATTTGTAGCAACACCTGATGCACATTTATAAATACTTGTATACAAACATGTATGTGTATTTCTTGTATGTATTTAATGCGGATGTCCTTAATGAGACGTCAATACGTCTCCACTTGTAGAATTCAATACCTGCGATAGCAAAGATTTTATACGAAGAGTTCGTTACAATTTTCAGGATGCTTCATCAGGAGGGAACTAGAAACAGCTTCCGGACAATTTCAAATTATTTCCTTGTATATGTGTGCCGAGTAAAATTAGAGCACAGACAAACCTAACAAATATTCTGAGACGTCGTATCTGAGTCTGTAAAGAGTATTAAAAAATTACTTGTTGTAGAAATGTTTTAGTTGCTAGGACGCAGAACTGCGTCGAAAATTTGGGGGGCATCATGAGGTAAACGAAAAGTGAGTATAACACGGATTATATGTGTTTTTTAAGTGACTGAAACGGTTTATTCATTCGTCTTCTTGAGACTTATTAGAGATGGGCGAAAAATGAGGTGCAAATCTATTTTGTTTCGAAATTTCCTGGAAACATGCTGTATTTGTGCCTCAGATAGGTTGGTTGGCCGATTCGCTATATCTGTTATGATAACGAATGGCTGACGGTCGTTCGTGGGAAAGGTTGATTTATTGTGAACGGTGAAGTCCTTGCATAATGGTTTCTCTTATAAAATCTTATGGTGAAAAGTTCTTCCAAACAAATATTATTTTTAAATCACTAAGATTTCCTGCGATATAACATACATCAACATCAACGCGCAGTTCTTATAACGAGTCACTTGCCAAATAATAACATCTATTAAAACATATAAATTGACGTTTTTAAAACCTCGTCGAATTATTGATTTTTTTTTTTTCCTTATCCATGCCTTAAACATTGTAATAGTAACGTAATGGAGATACGTTAAGTTTCGGACATAAAACAAAGGCGCAAAATAAATCAAATATTTAATAGATTTCAATGAATATGTATGCACGTACCCATTCATAGCAATTCCTATTGCTCACCGCGAACTATACAGGAACTTTCAGCTTATCGTATTTCCTTGTAACTTTGATATGGGTAAAAGTATGTAACCTTCAACACCAAACTCCCTATACTTGGATCCACGGATCTTACCCTTATATACATATATATAAGTTTATATGACATCTATTTGATACATATATATATATATATATATATATATGAATATATATATGCAAATCTATAGATATATCTGCATATATTTCTATATACGTACACACACATACATGCACACGCACGCACACATACATACAACGCACGCACGCACACACACACATACACACACACACACACACATATATATACATATATATATATATATATATATATCAAATATATATATATAAAGGTATATATATCAAATATATATATATATGTATATATATTTGATATATATATATATATATCAGATATATATATATCAAATATATATATATAT
>NW_026307630.1:0-206 GCF_001194135.2 Octopus bimaculoides | reverse complement strand
GTTCACATGCCATCGGCACAAGTGCCAGTAAGGCGAAGCTGGAAACGATCTCACTCAAATGGTGCTTTTTACGTGCCACCAGCACAGGAGTGAGGCCGCTGCTCTGACAGTGATCCCGCTCGGATGGTGCATCGAATTTGGTTCAGTTTCAATTTTACTTGCCCCAACAGGTCTTCGCAAGCAGGGTTTTGTGTCCAAAGAAGGAA
>NW_026307629.1:0-325 GCF_001194135.2 Octopus bimaculoides | reverse complement strand
ATATATATATATATATATATATACATATACATATGTATATATATGTATATGTGTGTGTGCTGTGTCAGTGTTTGTCCCACCAATACAGCTTCACAACCGTTGTTGTGTGTTTGCATCCTGCTATGGAAACATTCCTTAGCTACACACAAAACAAAATGTCAGAAAGACAGGTCATTTATTTGTCTACAATTTTTTGTAAATTCCTAAATATATCTCCTTCTGTGTATATATATATACACAACGAAACAAATATGATTTTTATTGAAATCATAATGCTTTTTGGAGTCCCGTTCTGATTACTTTCTTAAATACTTTCTTGTAAACT
>NW_026307628.1:0-206 GCF_001194135.2 Octopus bimaculoides | reverse complement strand
ACATACATATATACATACATAGATGCATGCATGCATTAATGCATGCATGTATATATACATACATGCATGCATAATACATTCATGCAAGCATGCATACATACATGCATGCATTCATACATACATGCATGCGTACATACATTCATACATACATGCATGCGTACATACATGCATGCGTACATACATGCATACATACATACATACATACA
>NW_026307627.1:0-434 GCF_001194135.2 Octopus bimaculoides | reverse complement strand
GTATGTGTAAGTGTGTGTATGTAAGTGTATGTATGTGTGTATATATGCATATGTGTGTGTGTATGTAAGCATATGTATGTATATGCATGTATGTGTGTGTATGTATGTATGTAGGCATAATTGCATGTATGTACATAACAACGTATGAATGTAAGTACGAATGTATGTAGGTATTTTCTTTTTTTTTTTTTGCTTTATTTGTTTCAGTCACTGGACTGCGGTCATACTGGGGCACTGTTTTGAAGGGTTTAATCTGACAAATCGATTCCATTAATAATTTTTGTCATGTTCTTATTCTACCGGACCTTTTGCCGAACTGCTATGTTACGGAGGAGGGAAGATGTAAACAAACCAACACCGGTTGTTAAGCAGTGGGGTGACAGACAAAAACACAAGGACACACACACACATAGAACAAATAATGAAGGATTATC
>NW_026307626.1:0-422 GCF_001194135.2 Octopus bimaculoides | reverse complement strand
CTGTTTGTTTTTACATGACCGAACGCAGCGTCAACAATTTGTAAGTAGTTTTCATAACTTTATATTTTCCGACGCTACTCTATCTTTCTCTTTCTCTTCCTCTATCATTTTATCCCCTCTCGTTCTTCCTCTGTTACTACTACGTATCTCCTTTTCCCCCCCTCGTACTTCCTCTCTTTCTCTTTTCCTCTCGTTGCTCACCTATTCTTCTACTTCCTCCCTTTGTTTCTCCCTCTACCACTCTCTCTCTCTTCCCCTTACACCGGCATGGTCACATGCTTCCGGTCAATAATCCTTTTCTTCCTTGGCTATCGCCGAGCAAACACGCGAACTCACTTCGTCCCTACTTTCAAGTTCGTGCTTCACAGCGTTTATACACACATAATTTTTCCCGTCTGGCCGTAAAGCCTTTTCTGTTTGTT
>NW_026307625.1:0-336 GCF_001194135.2 Octopus bimaculoides | reverse complement strand
AGTTTACATTGTCGCAAGGAGGTACATGTTAACACATGGAAGATTCAATCTTGAATGTGTAGAGAGCACAGTAGGAGTGCGAGAATATAAATGTAGAGAGAAATTAGGATAAAAGAAGGGGGGGAAGCATAAGGGAATGAGAAGAATGACGAATTTAAACAAAGTCACTTGACTGGTAGTATTCAATACGGCTATTTTGGCCTTCAAATACCACTCCCCTTGCTAATTTCTGTGATTCGATCAAAATAGCCTAGTTTAGATTCTTCATTCTTCTCACTCCCTTATGTTCTTTCTTTTTTCCTTCTTTTGATCCTAATTTTTCTCCATGTTTATATT
>NW_026307624.1:0-256 GCF_001194135.2 Octopus bimaculoides | reverse complement strand
AGTTTTTGTTCCAAGTAACCCATCACCGAGTTCGCATAAACTGGAGCAAATCTTATTCCCATAGCTGTGCCTTTAATTTGGATATAGTTCTTTCCATTGAAGAAGAAAGTATTATTTTCCAGGATAAGTCTCACTTATTCTAGTATAAATGTCACCGTGAATCTGTTGGGAATTGCTTCCCTGTGTTTCTCTACCCAGTATTCCACCGCGTTTATTCCTAAATCATGTGGGATATTTGTGTATAGGCTTACTACAT
>NW_026307623.1:0-648 GCF_001194135.2 Octopus bimaculoides | reverse complement strand
GACAAGAAATACAGAAATGAAACTGATTGATAACATACATACATACATATTCTGCAGACTTCTATATCTAATGTTTTGCTTGCGGAAAACCATCTGAACAATTCCTTTCAGTTGTGATATTATCAGTACTGAACGATTCCTTTCAGTAGTCATTTTATCACTGACATTTTGCGCTTATGTGATCATCCGCTATCTTCAATTGGTATATGCTGTTATATCTTTTGTGTAAGCTAGTGGTTCCCAGCCATTTATCTTTTTATCTATAGACCTCTTTGATTTCAATTTTACTCGAGTGGGATCTTCTAACGATTGGTTGTTTCAAAAATCCCATTATATTTTTATAATTAAATATTATTAGGAATTGTATTAAACAATTGTTAAAAAATCTTGTTTATTGTAGAAGTATAACCAATTTATTACACATACATTTTAACAAAAAAATTCTCATATGGACTCCCTAAGGACTATTTGGACCCCGGATGAGAACCACAGATCTAAATGATCCATTCAGTATTGATTTTATCACTGACATTTTATATTTATGTGGTCATCCGCCATCTCCGTGTAGCTATATGCATTTGCATCCTTTGTGTAAAACTAACTCTTTTACTCTTTTACTTGTTTCAGTCTTTTGACTGCGGCCATGCT
>NW_026307622.1:0-243 GCF_001194135.2 Octopus bimaculoides | reverse complement strand
AAAAATGGAAAAATTATTGTTGATTGATTTTTTTTCTAACGTCACGAATAGCAATGGAAATCTAATAGAAATGTCTAAATATAAGATAGATGGACGAGTCGATAACCATCTCTAACAAATAGTGGATATTTAGAATTTTTACAGCAGCAAGTTTCCTAAGGTCACTCAACAGAGCAAGACGAATCTGAAAGTAAATTCTTTTTTATTTTAATTACTTTATTAGATTTATACATATTTTGACCG
>NW_026307621.1:0-747 GCF_001194135.2 Octopus bimaculoides | reverse complement strand
TATATATATATATATACATATATATATGATATAATATATATATTATATATATAATATATTATATATATAATATGTATATACATATATATAATATTATATATATATAATATATATATATATATATATAGATACGTATATATATATATATATATAATATATATATATACATATATAATAATAATAATAATAATAATAATAATAATAATAATAATAATAATAATAATAATAATAACAACGTATATATATATATGATAATATGTAACGGATTATCGAAATGACAGCTCGAGAATAATTAATTTCCTCCTGACTAATCCGTCTTTATATGGTCCTTTCTCTCTCTCTCTCTTTCTCTCTCTCTCTCTTTCTCTCTCTTTCCCTCTCCCCCTCTCTTTCTCCCTCCCCCTCTTTCTCTTTATATATTTGAATGCTCCCTGGAAGCCTATGTGTATGAAAGCAGCAATAACAAGAAATGGGGAAAAACACATTCCATCCATATTCATTCGATAAATGTTACTTTCTACTTTCTTATCGGACGTTTAAATTCTTTCCCAGAAGCTGCTACTAGTGTTGTAGTCAATTATATTGGAATAGCATTTCTATTTGCTTACAGCGCTCTCCTTATTAAGTATTGAGAAAGAAGATATTTATTAAAGAACGCAAGCTGGAACTACTCATTTCCCCTCTAGGCCACTAGGATTCATATAACATGTCGCTTTCAGTATTATAATTATTATTATGTCGTTGTTG
>NW_026307620.1:0-272 GCF_001194135.2 Octopus bimaculoides | reverse complement strand
GTATATAAGTATACACTTGCATGTGTATATATGTGTATGTTTGTATGTGTACATATGTATATGTTTGCATGTGTATATATGTATATGTTTGTATGTGTATATATGTATATGTTTTCATGTGTATGTGTATATATGTTTGTATATATATATATGCTTACATGTGTATATGTAGATATGTATATATTTGCATGCGTACATGTATATATATTTAATGTTTGTATGTGTGTGTATATATATAAGTATATGTTTGTATGTGTATATATGTATATGTC
>NW_026307619.1:0-263 GCF_001194135.2 Octopus bimaculoides | reverse complement strand
ATTTATCAACTACAATCTTTAATATTCAACAAGTGTTCAACAGAGTGATGTTTCTAGTATTAGTTAGTAACATTTTAGAGAAATGAAGTAACACAATCAGACAATTATAAATCAAGAATGATTTCGTATTCCTAGATATATTTGGTATTATAAGCATGAATTTTACGTAGAACAGATATAGAAACCCAACTGATATGTGAGAGATATTTTCGACGGTTTTCTCAGTGGTTTATATTTAGTTTCTCTTCAAAATTATTGCTTAT
>NW_026307618.1:0-457 GCF_001194135.2 Octopus bimaculoides | reverse complement strand
CTCTTACAACACAGCCACGTTTACGCCAGTATTCATTAATATTGTTCGAATTTGCGCAGAATCACCTTTTACACCAGATAATAGTAAACTAGAAACAAGCGAACAAATACATATTAAATAAACAAATATTAGCTAAACAAAGCGAATAAATTTGGCGGGAAACGAGATCTAAAAACAAAATAATAAATAAAGACATCCTGTTCGTTGTCGAATGCCAATACCTTTGTACATTACTTAAACCGGATCGTTTAGAGTATTTTTAATTAGAGGATCACCATGTGTCGACACTTATTATTGGCAAATCAACGTAATCCGTAGAAAAATAAGTATGAAGGTCATTGAAAGAACAGAACTGTAAATAGATTAAGTATAAAAAGGAAACAGAAAAGACAAAGGAAACCCCTAAAGACATGTTGCGATTTATCAGCAATGGGGAAGGGCTCATGAAAATAATAAT
>NW_026307617.1:0-303 GCF_001194135.2 Octopus bimaculoides | reverse complement strand
GTTCATAATGCATTCTCCACCAAATCAAATCAAATTTAATAGGGTAATAGTATCACACCCCATGAGTGTCAACATGTAATCTTTTTTCATTTCCATTAAAACAATATAACATTTTATAGAGATAATCCTTCTATAGTCAAATATAGTACAAGACATTTTATACCACCACCATCACGACTACAACGTCACATTTTGTATATGAGTTTGTATGTGTCTGTCAGGGTAGGTGTGTGAGTGTATGTGTGTGCATGTATCTATCAGTTTGTGTGTGTGTGTGTGTGTGTGTGTGTGTGTGTGTGTGTG
>NW_026307616.1:0-310 GCF_001194135.2 Octopus bimaculoides | reverse complement strand
ACGGAGTTCAGTAAGTCTCAGAACAGTCTGCTTGAGTATCAATAATTTTCACGGAATTGACAAATAGCATGATAAAACACCTGACTTGTATTCCAGGGCGTAACGATCTTAAAGCATGACCATATAATGTAACTAAATGTGTTTTCTTAATTAAATCATTTCAATTTGATTCAGCTCAACCAATAGGTATAGGGGCTAATGCAGAATCGCAACCCTTTGAGAAACGAATTTTGTGAAAAATTTTTTTCGGATTCCTACCGTTAACAAAGATTCCGAATATGCAAAAATATTAACGGAATCCAATTTCATC
>NW_026307615.1:4118-4980 GCF_001194135.2 Octopus bimaculoides | reverse complement strand
TTTTCGCCTTCAGTGGACGTCCTAACAGAGGCGAGAGTGTGTGAGAGAAAGAGTAAGACACAGAGAGAGAGAGAGCTGGGGGGGGAGCAGAGCAGGAACAAAGAGATACAGAGAGAGAGAGAGAGGGACAAACGAAAACAGAAAAGTATACACACACACACACACACACATATATATATATATATATATATATACATACATTCAGGCAGTCAGGGTATATGTATCTGTGAGTGTGTATATATATCAGCCAGAGTGTGAGGGACGAGAGAATTGTGAGGTCACAAGTTTAGCCTAGCTCTTCTTATTCTCCACTAAGTGTCGCTGGTTTTGTAGCTGACTGGCAGACGGACGCATGTGTGTTGGGGGACCCGTTGTGTGTGTGTGTGTACGTCTACATGTATACGTATACATATATATATATATATATATGTGTACGTGTGTGTGTATGTGTGTGTTTGTGGTGGGTGGAGGGTACTGATAAGAGATTGTAACCTGGTTTAAAGGATGATGTACACCACACATACATACTTATAGAGAGAGAGAGACAGACAGACAGACCGTGAGACAGATAGACAGATCTACTGTGAATGCGTCCTCTGCTTTCACCCCCCCTCTCTCTCTCTGCCTCTCTCATACTCTCTCTCTTTCTTTCTTTCACTCTCTTAGTGGCCTGTGTATGCTACGCAATGTGTTCTTAGTATCCCAAATAGGGCAACCAGATAAACTAACAAAATAGCCAGCGAAATAACACTCGACCAGCAATGTAGTTCATGTAGAATTACACACACACACACACACACACACGTACATGCCACTGGCTACTTCTGAGCTCACTACTGTGCGTGTGTCTGTGTGTATATAT
>NW_026307615.1:2567-3323 GCF_001194135.2 Octopus bimaculoides | reverse complement strand
GTTGCTTTTAGCCCCAGGATGTCCTCCTGGGGCAATATACTACACTTTATATATATATATATATATATATACGTACGACGGGCTTCTTTCAGTTTCCGTCTTCTAAATCCTTTTGCAAGGCTTTGGTCGCCCGAAGGCTAGAGCAGAAGACACTTGCCCAAGGTGTCACGCTGTAGGACTGAACCAAGAACCATGTGGTTGAGAAGCAAGCCTCTTGCTACTCGGTCACGCCTTCAGCGATCTTTCATTTTTCATCTACCAATTTCATTCAGAAGGCTTTGAGCGCCCCGCGGGGTAGTACTCAACACTTGCTCACGGTCCCACGCAGTAGCAGTGATTCCGAAACCATGAGGTTGGGAAGCAAATTCTTAACACACGACCACTTTTGCACCGATGCATTAATATATGCGCACTGGACAAACGGATGGATGGATGGATGGACGGACGGACGGACAGACAGACAGACAGACAGACATAGATAGATAGATAGATAGATAGATAGATAGATAGATAGATAGATAGATAGATAGATAGATAGATAGATAGATAGATAGACAGACAGATAGATCGATAGATAGATTGACTGACTGATTGACAGACAAACAGGCAGATAGATAGACAGAGAGACAGATAGATAGACACACAGACATACATACATACACACAGACAGACACACAGATAGACAGATAGATAGATAGATAGATAGATAGATAGATAGATAGATAGATAGATAGACAGACAGATAGATCGATAGAT
>NW_026307615.1:1082-2020 GCF_001194135.2 Octopus bimaculoides | reverse complement strand
TAAGAAATTTTCTTCCCAATCTCATGGTTCGGAGTTCAGTCCCACAGTGTGGCACCTTAGTAAGTATTGAGTTCTTCGATTCGTGCAATGAAAATACTTCAATGCGGCTCATCAGCATGGCCACGACCCTATGGCTTAATTAATTAATTAGTTAATCAATATGTGTGTTTGTGTGTGGATATGATTGTGTGTTTATGTGCGTGTGTGTGTATGTCGGTGTTTGTGTTTGTGTGTGTCTCTTTGCATATATATATATATATTTGTGTGTGTGTGAGTGTGTGTGTGTGTGTGTGTGTGTGGCAACTGTAGGAAGTGGCTCGTTGGTCTAGGGGTATGATTTTCGCTTTGGGTGCCAGAGGTCGCAAGTTCAAATCCCTGACAATCCCAGTTTTATACTTTTGGGCGTGGCTATGTGGTAAGAAACTTCCTTCCCACCCACATGGTTCCGGGTTCAGTCCGGTGCAGGAGTGACTGTGGGGTAAGTAGTATCTTGATTACCAACCACATGGTTCCGGATCCTGCTCACTGCGTGGCACCTTGGGCAAGGGTCTTTTACTATAGCCTCGGTCGACCAAAACCTTGGGACCGACCACTCAGAAGAGTTTGGCCACCCCGGGACTATAATAAAAGACACTTGACCAAGGTGCCACGCATGGGAATGAATCCGGAACCATGTGGTTGGTAATGAAGCTACTACTTACCCCACGGCCATTCCTGCACCTAGATAGATATATATATATATATATATATATATATACAGGACACAGGCGTGTGTCGATAAGCCAGCTGGAGGAGATGTCCTCCTGGGGCTAAAAGCAACAGTAACATCCACCCCTAGGGGTCAGCCACACTTAAGTGGCAATATACTACACTTTATCGTGCAGTTACTGTTAATACTTCATTTAGAGAATTAACATTGCTATATATATATATATATA
>NW_026307615.1:0-371 GCF_001194135.2 Octopus bimaculoides | reverse complement strand
ATATATATATATATATATATATATAGGGAGAATTCACAAAAAAACTAAAGACGAAGACAGGTGGTGTAGACAAAAAACCGATGTATTAGTTTAACGCTCGGGAAATGAAAAAGTCTTTAACGTTTCGAGCCTACGCTCTTCCACAGAAAGAAACAAGGAGAGAAAAGAAAAGGATGTGTAGTGGCTAGCGATGGGCTTCTTTCAGTTTCCGACTACCAATTCCACTCACAAGGCTATACTCAGCCCGGGGCTATCGTAGGAGACACGATCCCACGGTGTGACGTAGTGGAACTGAACCCGGAAACATGTGGTTGGGAAGCAACTATAGCTTCGGGCCGACCAAAACCTTGTGAGTGGATTTGGTAGACGGA
>NW_026307614.1:0-390 GCF_001194135.2 Octopus bimaculoides | reverse complement strand
TATATATATATATATATATATATACATGTATATATGAAGGAATATACATATATATGTATATACACATGTATATATACATATATATACATATATATGTATATGTATATATACATATATATATATATATATATATATATATATATATATATATATATATATATATATATATATATATATATATATATATATATATATATATACATATACATGTATATATATATATATATATGTGTGTATATATACAAATATATGTATATATATATATATACATATATGTACATATATATATAGATATGTATATGTGTGTGTGTGTTGGCACTCCGTCGCTTACGACGTCGAGTGTTCCAGTTCATCCGATCAACGGAACAGCCTGCTCGTGAAATTAACGTG
>NW_026307613.1:0-233 GCF_001194135.2 Octopus bimaculoides | reverse complement strand
TTATATTAAGGGAAAAACAAGAAGAAAATCCGTATCTTTAAAAGGCAAGATGTGTGTGTGTGTGTGTACGTGAATATAATTTATGCTCCTCCACAAGTTAGCACGCATGTCGCTCCAATTGTAGGAGGACATTCATCATGACCCTGTCTGCATTTTCGTCAACTTTTTCTCTCAGAGGCACCCGCATATAGCTGTGAAAATCGATTTTCAACCATAACTTTTAACAATTTTCA
>NW_026307612.1:0-502 GCF_001194135.2 Octopus bimaculoides | reverse complement strand
TGTGTGTGTGTGTGTGTGTGTATGTATGTATATATGTATATATATATATTATTCTTTGATTACGGCCATGCTGGGAACCGCTTTAAAGGGGTTTTTGTCAAAGAAATCGACCCCAGGACACTCTTTGTGAGCCTACTACTAATTGTATCGATATATTTTGCCGAACCGCTAAGTTACGCGGACGTAACCACACCAGCATCGGTTGTCAAGGAGGGGGGGACAAACACACACACACACATACACACAATGGCCTTCTTTCAGTTTCCGTCAACCGGATCCACTCACAAGGCTTTGGTCAGCTTGAGGCTATAGTAGAAGACACTTGCCCAAAGTGTCATGCAGTGGGAGTGAACCTGAAACCATGTAATTTGCAAGGAAACTTTTTACCACACAGCCACGCCAGTGTATATATTTTGTCCGTTAGAAATAATGGTCCTCATTGGTTAGACTCCATTTGTAGTCAAACAATTCTACGAGAAGACGTGTGGGGGTTGGGGGGGGG
>NW_026307611.1:0-599 GCF_001194135.2 Octopus bimaculoides | reverse complement strand
TATACATATATATACATATATATATATATACATTTATATACATGCATACATATAAATTTGACATGGGCGATTCTTTCTTGCCTTGGCATTCACGGTCAAACGGCTGGGTGGAATTGCGCGTAAAATTACACAGATGTGTAGAATGATCCGGTAGTGACGCTGGGCTTTGTATCTTTTCATAGCTCCCATGGTTACCGAGATAATCTACTATAATAATACTCTTGTGTTTATGAATGAGAAGGAAGGGGTGATGTCATATTTTCTATAGCTCCCATGATTATCGAGATAATCTACTATAATAATACTCCTTTTCATTGAATTAGAAAGGAAGGGGTGATGTCATACCTGGTAGTGGGATGATGAAAATTGTAAGCTGAAATAATAAATCAAACACAAATAGCGTTTCAACTGTGTGAATATATGTGTGTATGTAAGTATTTGTGTGTGCATGTGTGTGCGGGCGCAATGGAAGTGGGATGGTTTATCTTTGTTCCTTTAGTATTTGGGTTTATTTTTTGAGTTGGTTGAATCTTGTTTTTTTTTTTGTTGTTAGTCAGTTATTTTTAGCATTTTGACAGAAAAAAGTCATTCTAAAATTG
>NW_026307610.1:0-528 GCF_001194135.2 Octopus bimaculoides | reverse complement strand
GCTGTACAGCCAGACGTGAAGTGTGTATGTATTGAACTCTGTGAAGCACGCGCGTGCGTCGTGTGTGTGTGTATGTGTCTAGGAGCATTGATTGAAATACTTTTCTGTACAGTCATATTTAACCCAATGAGTATTCTCCGCTGCGAAAATAGTCTCGAAAGAAACTTCTTCCTGATAAAATGTATGAAAACATATTGGCCTGTGAAAACATATTGTCATTGGATCATAGGACGCATATGTTTCTTACTTCTTTACTACCCACAAGGCGCTACACACAGAGGGGATAAACAAGGACAGACAAACAGATTAAGTCGATTATATCGACCCCAGTGCGTAACTGGTACTTATTTCATCGACCCCGAAAGGATGAAAGGCAAAGTCGACCTCGGTGGAATTTGAACTCAGAACGTAGCGGTAGACGGTTATCGACCAATCTCTCCCACCAAAATTTCAGGTCTTGTGCCTATAATGGAAAGAATAATCCTTTCTACTCTAGGCACAAGGCCTGAAATTATTTTTCTTTTTTTT
>NW_026307609.1:0-260 GCF_001194135.2 Octopus bimaculoides | reverse complement strand
CTATTTGTCTATCTATCTATTTGTCTATCTATCTATCTATCTATCTATCTCTATTTTATAAAACGAAGTCACAGATCAAGGCATTTAATATATATGTAGAATATAATATTTATAATTGTGTTAACTGTGACTTCGAAGTCTTATTTCAATAAACCACAAAATTATAAATAAGGAAGAAAGCGAGAGAGAGAAAGAAAGAAAGAAAGAGAAGGATTAACAGAATTATTTTTGGATACGTTGCTATATATATATATATATAT
>NW_026307608.1:0-317 GCF_001194135.2 Octopus bimaculoides | reverse complement strand
ATATAATTTATATAACATACAGTTGTGAATGCACATGCTAACAGACTGATGGACGTACATATATACATCCATACTTAAATACATATGCACATACACGCATGCATACATACATACATAATATACATTCATATTTATACACATACACATAGATAGATAGATAGATAGATATTTTTATGTAATTTTAGTAAAAATATCTGTAGAAATGAGATGTCAGTGTTATTTTCATTTTTGTGCAATTTAGGTGACAATTTATTCGCTGCACCCTGTGTATTTATATATATATATATACATACTCTTTTACTCTTTTACTTGTTTCA
>NW_026307607.1:618-962 GCF_001194135.2 Octopus bimaculoides | reverse complement strand
ATTAAAAGCTTGACCATCAGGAAATATTTTTATAAATTCATGTTTTAAAAAATTGCCTATAATTTCAATTTCTGAAGATTATTGAATTTTTTAAACTCCAAATTCTCACAAATTTAAATATTCATTACATTCACTGCATCCTATTCCTCGTAACTTCAAATATTTATTGCATTCACTGCGGAATAGATTTTAATGTTTAATAATAAACATTATCAATTCATTACAGGCAATATTTTACATTTTTATTTCTTGCTTGCCTCTATTTTCATTAATGGTAATTTAATAACATCCTATATAACTTTGATACAAGACACAATTTCAAGAATATTATCAGTTTCCAGAGT
>NW_026307607.1:0-522 GCF_001194135.2 Octopus bimaculoides | reverse complement strand
GCTACTTGGAACGCTATAAGCCTTTCAATATGTCACAGATAGTGGACGTGTGTTTGTGTTGATTGACACGCCATGAATCTCATTATGTGTGTGTGTTTTCTGTATGCATGTATGTGTGTTGACTTCATGGAAGCCATGTATTTTTTCATCAAGAAATAACAAAAGTTGTGTTTAATCATTTAAATAGTGGTACAAATGTCGCAAAAATTTGTACTGCACTGCTGACGGTAAGTATGGAAATAAATACGTAAAAAATTAAGATAAAATATACTTTTCCTGAGATATTTCAGCTACATACAAATATCCCTAGGGTTTTAATATTATCAAGATGCAACTGAAAAAGAAAATTTAGCAGCAAAGGCACAATGGCAGAGAGAAAGACAGGCAACTGAATCAGATGAAACCAGGGCAAAGCGACCGAAACAGATGCCTGAATATGCACGGAGATGCAGACATGGTTCTGTTTCTGCTACACATGACCGATTGGTTAGGGTATCTCGAGAGGAGAATATTCTACTTCAA
>NW_026307606.1:0-205 GCF_001194135.2 Octopus bimaculoides | reverse complement strand
CACTCTGTTGTGTATGCACACTGACATTACACATCCAGTGGAGCATACTATACTAGCTTCATTTCTTGCAAGCTTATTATCATATCCTCAGCAGCCACAGCCCATGTTTCACTGCTGTGTAGCATGGTTGTTCACACACATGCATTATACAGTCAACCTTTCACTCTGAGTGAGAGGCCCTTTGTTACCAGCAGAGGTAGGAGCT
>NW_026307605.1:0-1491 GCF_001194135.2 Octopus bimaculoides | reverse complement strand
CATTTCTTGCTGGTATGTTTCAGGTTCACAACTTTGTTTTTGGTCAATGTTGTATGAAATGAGGAATCCTCTTTATGCTGCATAGGTAATGGGAATTGAACTTGTGATACTCTACTCTGAAGTTGTATTTATGGCCTATGGATGTCTTCAGCCCATAATCTTTACATTTATTACATCAGGGGACACTAAAGTGGTTGAGGTTGTTGTGCAAACTCTGACAGGTAGTCAATGAAGATGTAGCACAGGTACTGTCATTACCAGTGAATGCTTAGTCATGAGAAATGTTGTTATTTCCTTTGTTAAATCCGGATGCTTCATGACATCTTGCAGGCTCACAATCTTGCTGATTTTATGATATAGTTGGCTCTGTGATCTGCCAGATTATTAGCAACTATTAAGCTAGAGGGTCTATTTTTTCTTGCTTAATTTGAGCTTTAGAAATTCATCATTCAATATTTTTCTGTTTGAGGATATCCATCTTGTGGAGCTTAGGTTGACCTGATTTCCTGTCCACCTTTGGAAGTTGCTGTTTCTTTGCCTTTTCCAAGTCAATATTTAACAAAGAAGAAGTCTTTATGTATTTCTTATCCAACCCTCTTCTTCCATATTCCTTGTTTAATCAACATTTTTTGGTTGCTGTTG
This sequence comes from Octopus bimaculoides, assembly GCF_001194135.2. Classification (NCBI taxonomy): domain Eukaryota; kingdom Metazoa; phylum Mollusca; class Cephalopoda; order Octopoda; family Octopodidae; genus Octopus; species Octopus bimaculoides. The sequence goes on along the minus strand of NW_026307605.1, from coordinate 849 downwards.
ACACTCTTAAAACGTTTTATCTTCTTTAATAAAGCAATGAACTGAGACCTTGTAGCATTGAGACAAAATAGTTGATCCCTGCATACAGTCATTAGTTGCTTACTCAAAAGCCAGGAATAGGTTTGTTTTAATGGATACTGAGATGCATGTGTAATTAAAGAGGAAGAAATGCCTTTGTTTTCCAAAGTCTTCTTCAATGTTTCTTGTTTGATCAGTGTTCGAAGCCCAAGGAAAATCTTTCACCTTGTTCCAAAAGCAAAATATGAATCCGATCTCAATATATAGGCATTGACTTTCATGCTGTCTCAATTCTACAATCATTAATACTTCACTGAAAGACGAGAACATGTTGGTCTTTTGATGGAAATTGAGACACGAGTATATCCATAACTACCTAAGGCACTGTCTTTCTTCCTGTGGCAGCTGATGAGAAAAACTGAGCTTATACTGCCAACATAAAGTGTGTTGTTGGAGACAAGTGATTCTTCACTACATGGTTTCAATGATACCAAGAATCCTTTTTTTCTCTGTTAAGTCTCTCATGCTCAGCAATTCTTTTGGCTTCCTTGCCAAGAATTCTCAGATGTATTCTTCAGTTACCCTCAAATCTCTGTATCTCTACTGATAAGGGAGCCCATGAAGAGGAACCACATCATCATTCTATGTGATGCATTTAGCGATGGCAAATATGTTTTTATTTCTTCCGTTAAATCCGGATCCTTTAAGTGACCCAGTGGGGTTATATTTCTACTTTTTATGGTAGTTTGCTGCCTGACATGCTAGATTATTAGTAAATACTATATCAGAAAGTCTGCCACTCTTGCTCAATTTGGACTTTCCAAATTCCCC
>NW_026307604.1:0-454 GCF_001194135.2 Octopus bimaculoides | reverse complement strand
ATTAAAAGACTAGTATACTTTCTTGCATTTTAGCAGTCTTCAAGGTCCCAGAGACACGCACACATATATACTTATATATATACATATAGACAGATCCTACCATCGGAACTTTACAGGAAGTAGCTCAACTTCGGATATTTCCAGGAAACCCTCGAAACTTTCCAGGAAGACCCATCCTCGGAACTCTCCAAGTAGTAGCTCATATTCGGATCTTGCCAGGAACTCCTCAGAACTTTCAAGGAAGTAGCTCATCATCGGATCTTTCCATGAAATCTCATCCTCGAAACTTTCCAGGGAGTTGCGCATCCTCGCATCTTTCCAGAAAATCATAGGAACTATCCAGGAAGTTCCATCCCTGGATCTTTCCAGGAAATCTCCGGAACTTTCCAGGAAGTACCTTATCTTCGGATCTTTCCCGGAAGTCTCGTCCTCGAAACTTTCCATGAAGTAGCTC
>NW_026307603.1:0-304 GCF_001194135.2 Octopus bimaculoides | reverse complement strand
TATATATATATATATGTGTATGATACATGTATGTGCATGAAGCATGTGTATGCATGTATGTGTATATATATGTACATATGTATATACATATATACATGCGTGTAGTGTTTTGTATGTACATAAGTATATGTCTAAGCACGTTTGTGTTTGCCCTTAAATAGTTACTCAGATGTGCATATATTGTAAATATATAAGTATTCAAGTCTTTCTCTCTTTCTCTTTCCCTCCTTTCTTCTCTCTCCTTCTCTCCTGTGTGTATGTATATATATGTATATATCATCATCATCATCATCATCGTTTAACG
>NW_026307602.1:0-442 GCF_001194135.2 Octopus bimaculoides | reverse complement strand
AGAGAGAGAGAGAGAGAGAAAGCGAGATGCAACAGTCTTTCAGTTTCCATCTACCAAATCATTCCTCTTCAAAGGCTTTTGTTGGCCCAAGGCTATTGCATTAGACACTAGCTCAAGTGCTAAGCAATGGGACTGAACTTCAAACAATATGGCTGGAAGTAAACTTCACAAACACACCTCCATGCATGCATCTAGCTAAACGATGATGATGATGATGATACATATATATATAATCAAAATAAGCAACAGGGTATCTTGATATCCTGTTGCTTATTTTGATTTTATTCACCTTACTTTGAGTTGTATGGATAATACTGGACTGACTTGGTGCTTCAAACGTCATGTTTCGAATAATAAATTTGTACTCTACAAAAGTATAGAGTAATCCATAAGGTTAATATAAAATTGTTTTTTTATTATAACTGAACATTAATATATATAT
>NW_026307601.1:8596-10271 GCF_001194135.2 Octopus bimaculoides | reverse complement strand
TACATATATACATACATACACACATACGTACATACATACATACATACATAAGTACATACATATATATATACATACGTACTTACACAAGCATGCATACATACATACATACATACATACATACATACGTACGTACACGCACACAAACTCTCAGATATATTCACACACATGCATGTGCTACGTCAAATAATTTGTGCGACCACAAGACCCCAAACTTGAACAAAAGTGTCTTGTCGTTTTGTTGGTGATCTGTTTATATTCTGGAAGGGAAAAACTTTTATAATTCCCGAACAAAAATATACATACGCGCATTCACACGACTATACAACAGTGTATGCATAATCATAAAAATACAATCATTTATACATATATACACGAACAATCATGTACAATCAATGTATGTATGTATGTATGTATGTATGTATGCATGCATGCATGTATCTATGTATGCACATATTTATTTAGTTATGTATGTATTTATGCATGTACGTTTGTATATAAATATACCTGTATTTATATATATATATATGTATATACATGCATATATATAAGTACATACACACACCTATATGCATACATACATACGAGTATACAACGATACATACACACATATACATACATACATACAACCATGTTTATATATATATATATATATATATATATATATATATATATATATACACACACATATGTACATACATACATACATACATACATACATATGTACATACATATATACATACATACGTACTGATGTACACACACACGCACACACACATATATGTATATAGACATACATGAAAATATACATATATAATGAATATACATGTATATAAATATATATATATATATATATATGTATGTGTGTGTGTGTGAGTATATATACGCATAGGTACACGCATACATATACACACATACATACACGCACTCGCAGACACGGATGCACACGCATATATAGCCATAAAGACATTAAAGTGTCACGTAGTCTATTCTTATCAGCCGTAGAATCTCTGTAAAAACAGGTTTCACCCTAAGTCTTGTTTGTTCATAACGACTAAATTAAAGTGGCCATATTGTCAAATGAAACTAACCTCGTTTTATTGAACAATGAAACACCATTGACACGTTCGATTTCATTTAAATACTCATGCCAACAGACATCTTCTTCTTCTTCTTCTTCTTCTTCTTCTTCTTCTTCTTCTTCTTCTTCTCCTTCTTCTTCTTCTTCTTCTTCTTCTTCTTCTTCTTCTTCTTCTTCTTCTTCTTCTTCTTCTTCTTCTTCTTCTTCTTCTTCTTCTTCTTTAGGCACACGCATACACATATTTTATTTTTCATTGTTTACCTGTCACAGTCACCGGAGGCAGGAGTGGCTGTGTGGTAAGTAGCTTGCTTACCAACCACATGGTTCCGGGTTCATTCCCACTTCGTGGCACCTTGGGCAAATGTCTTCTACTATAGCCTCGGGTCGACCAAAGCCTTGTGAGTGGATTTGGTAGACGGAAACTGAAAGAAGCTTGTCGTATATATATAAATATATTAACCATTACCGAGTTCTCATACTGGATATATGCGACGCAGTAAATATTTTCTGCAGACATATTCCTGGAATTAGCGCGCCAAAACGAAGACTTTTGAATTTTACCATTAAGCTGTAATTAGCAGAACCATATACACGCAC
>NW_026307601.1:2326-4868 GCF_001194135.2 Octopus bimaculoides | reverse complement strand
TATATATATTTCGTTTTTGGATTTGGTTTGCAAGATTTTTTATGTGATTTCGTGTGTTGAAGCATATTCTGTTGTGTCTGGGGAGAGTCATTTTGTTATTGTGCCTTAAAATTTAAGACACTCACTGGTAAATTTTCCACTTATTTTTCTTTTTTGCAAGACGCAACGAAAATTTTAGGAAAATAAAAAGAAAAATAAGTGGAAAATTTTAACGGTGTGTGTGTTAAATTTTAAGGCACAATAAGAAAATGACTCACCCCAGACACAACAGTATATATATATATATATACATATATATATATTCTAAAAGTCACACCTAACGTAAAGTCACCTTGAATACTTTTAGTAGTGTCGTCTGCTTGATGATGAACCGCTTCTTGGAAAAGCTTGTCATACCTGGTCTATACTAAAACAGGTTAACGCTGCTGTCTGATGTCATATTCCTCTCCATTATTTTTCCTTTATTTTTTTGCGATGCTTTCCGGAAATTCCATTATAATTTGTCATTCTTATTGTTTCTGCTTTTTTTTTTTTACATTTACTTTCTTTTTATATTGATTACTCATTTTTTTTTTATTTATGCATAATTTTTCTAATTTGAGATGCATTTATTTTTTCCTATTGCTTGATCCGAATGTTTACAAAAGACTGAGTTTCACAAAAACCTAGCGAAAGTGCAGGTGGCTGTGATGTCAAACAAGGTGACTTGATATGCCTTACGAATACATATCTTCGTCAACAAAGGCAACATATTTCTTACGAGATCTGAATAAGCAAGATTTGGTGAGTCATTTAGCGGTGTGTACTTCTACTCAACACATGCACACACACACACACACACAGAGCTTTTACGTGTTTCTGTCATAGGACTTGGGCACCTATGCCATGAAAGGTTTAGTCCAGTGGTTGCCAACCTGTGGTCCGCGGACCCCTGGTGTTCCTCAAAAACAATAGTGGGGGATCTGTGAACATGTTAAGCAGACATATCCTGGGGTCCGCTTGATAATCGATACTGGTGTGTTTACATTCCCGTCAATATCCTGGGGTCCGTGGAAAAAACTCATTTAAATAAAAGGGGTCCTTAAAAAGGTTAAGAATCACTGGTTTAGTTGAACACATCGACATTAGTAGTTATTTTCTAAGTGCCGTACGGACGCCTAAATGTATATATGAATATATATATTGTATCGGTCACTATCGCCGAACTGCTAATTTACCAGGACATAAACAAACCAACACCAGCAGTCAAGCGATGTGGGAACAAACATAAAAACACACACACACACACAGACACACGTATGATGAGCATCTACAGAATATCCGTCTACCAAATCCACTAACGAAGGATTTGCTCGGCTCGGGGATATACCAGAACTCCCTTGTCCAAGGTGCCCTGTGGTGCATTAGAACCCACAGCCACGTGGTTGCAAAACAATCTTCTTAACCACACAGTCAAGGCCTGGCTAAAAAGAATTAACAAAAGTTAAGGTCCCACCGAGATTCGAACTCGGATCGCTGGATTCAAAGTCCAGAGTGCTAACCATTACACCATGAGACCTCGCTCAATGAAATACACCTAAATGTATGTGCAAATTGACCAACGCTTTGTGAGTGGATTTGGTAAGACAGAAACCTGGGCTACGAGAATCGTTGGAACATCACAAAAGAAAATTAGCTTACGCCATTTTTTTTCACTGTTTATTCTGAGTTCGAATCTCACCGAGGTCAACATTGCCTTTCGTCCCCTCCAGGTATCGATAAAATGAAGCACCGGTCAAGTAGTGGCGTCGATATCTTAGACTAACTCCCTCCCTGGGCACGTGCCAAAATTTAAAAGAAATTAATAGCAGCGAGCCGGAAGAATAATTCGAAATAAAATTATTTAAATCAGGTACAGTACTTCTATATGGAAGACAAATAATCTTAGTCGATATGGCTTTGTGGTAAGAAGTTTGCTTCCCAACCACATAGTTCCTGGTTCAATACCACAGTGTGACACATTGGGCGAGTGTCTACTACAATAGCTTCGGGGCGATCAAAGCGTTGTGACTGAAATTTGCAGAAGGAAACTGAAAGAAGCTCATCGCATATATATATATGCTTTGATTTGTTTCAGTTATTTGACTGCGACCACGCGGGAGCACCCACTTTAGTCGAACAAATCGACCCCAGGATTTATTCTTTGTAAACCTAGTACTTATTCTATCAGGCTCTTTTGCCGAACCGCTAAGTTACGGGGATGTAAACACACCAACATGGAAAAAGAAGTCCATCGTGTATATGTGTGTGTGTGTGTGTTTACGTGCGTGTGTGTGTATCTTTGTGCATGTGTTTGTCTGCCATCTCCCCATGAGAACCGGTGTTGGTATGTTTTCGCTCTCGTAACTTAGCGGTTCAGCAAATGATATGGATGGAACAAGTATCAGGCTTTAAAAATAATAATGAAAAAAAAAAAGTAAGTCCTGGATTCGAATCCCTGGACTAAAGCTTTTTCGAGGTGTTGCCCCAGTCAAATAACTAAAGCAAATAAAAGTATATATAT
>NW_026307601.1:1747-2301 GCF_001194135.2 Octopus bimaculoides | reverse complement strand
TATATATATTTACATGGGTAATACATTATTATGAAATATGGTAATTAATCATATATTAATTAATATCGATTAATTATCAGGAGGCCAGCACATCTAAAGAATCAAAGAGATTCAGAAATAATATCTGCAATCTCAGGGGATTAAGGTACATTTTAAAAAATAACGTTGACCACTAACGTGGACACACAAGATGTGATCTATTTCTAGCACATTAATTGTCAACGTTAGTGGTCAACGTTATTTTTAAAAATATATATTTACATGTATATATATTTACATGCACACACACACACACACACACACACGCACACGCTCACAGACATTGACATACATACACATACACATAGACATCGACGTACACACTCTCACACACAGCTTGTTTCGTCATTTCACGGCAAGGGGGGAAAACGAAAGAAAGAAAGAAAGGTGAGGGTGAAGGTGGAGGTGAAGGCAAGCAGAGAAACTAATACTTGCTAGGTGTGTCCGATTACTATTACACACACACACACACACACACACACACACACACACACACACACACACACACACACACA
>NW_026307601.1:0-862 GCF_001194135.2 Octopus bimaculoides | reverse complement strand
TATATAAGCGTGTGTGTGTGTATGTGTGTGTGTGCGTGTGTGGGAGAGAAAGTGTGTCTTGATCTTTTGGAGTCACGTTGTTTCGTATAATGACCAGAAAACAACCTTGGAAATTCCAGGTACAAGATACAAACATACGAACATATAACACCCATATAGACACACTCACATGCAGACCTACATACACATAGCAGTCATATATTACATACATACATACACACAAACACGCGTACGCACACACACACACACACACACACACATGTGAGTACGCATACACACACGCGCACTAACACGTACGCACACACACACACATACTCACATACACACACGCACATACACACATACAGATATATATATACACAAATGTCAACGGATGCATGCATATTTTAAATACATATGTGTAAGTGGAGTGAATATAGGTGTTTGTTGGTGCGTATGTTTTCGCGCGTGAGTTTGTGAGGGCAACTTGAAACAGATGATTCACCTTTGGAGCTAATAAAAGTTATATTAGACACACATCTTTTTTTCTGTTTTGATAAGTTGATTGAAAAATAATCCTTGTAGTTATAAAACTAGGAAATGCATATCATCTATCTGCTAGTCAACCTATCTATCTGCTAGTCTATCTATCTATCTGCTAGTACACCACACACCCCAACGATTACAATCCCTATTGATTTGACTTTTCTTTGTGTGTCCCACCCAGCCCACCTCGAAAATGAAAAACTCTACGCTTGTATTCCGTCCAATTTCTGTGTTCAGCCCTGTGTGGCTATAATAAAAACATATCTATCTGCTAGTCTATCTATCTATCTGCTAGTCTATCTATCTATCTATCTATCTATCTATCTATCTATCTATC
>NW_026307599.1:0-300 GCF_001194135.2 Octopus bimaculoides | reverse complement strand
GAAGATCTGTACCATTAGTCAATGGTTGGGCGCCAACTTCCAAATCAATTGTTATGGCTAGGGTTAGGCTCATTGTCGATCATGTTCGTTGCACACCACTCGGTACCTAGTGTGGTTTCTCAGAGAAGCATTCTGATGAAGGGACGACGTGAACTTACTCACCTAATAAAACGTTTTCTTCGGATCAGAACAGTTAACATAAACCTACGATGAACAGCAGAATCCAGTGAACAAACAAAACATACAATGAGTATGTGCCACCAATAACATATATATATATATATATATATATATATATAT
>NW_026307596.1:0-696 GCF_001194135.2 Octopus bimaculoides | reverse complement strand
AAATACCGCTAAGCATTTCGTCTGGCGTGCTAACGTTTCTGCCAGCTCGCTGCCTTTTTTCAAGTTTCTTACCACACAGCTACGTCTGCGCCTCTATGACTTGGTATGGTGCATTTCCCTGTGCTTCATTAGTTGCAGCAATGTTTTGCTGCTCTATTTAAATTAACCAACATAACTACAATAGTTGCTATTGAAATCACACAGCTACGGTCAATACAGATTATAACAGGTTTTGATTACAGTTTCAACAGTTGGTTCTCAAGCAATCTGAGGAACATTGTTTTTTGCTGCTTAATCCAAAGTGACTTTAAAAGAAACCGTTGTTGTGGATAAATTGTTTTTTTTTTCAATAACCCAAACACAATAAATGCATAAATAAATAAATAAATAAATAAATAAATAAATAATAGATAAACTGAAACAGGCTGAACGGCTTTTTATTTCGCGCAAGTTGTACACAAACCTTAATAATGCTACCGGCTTACCCCACTTTGTGTATGTGTGTATGATGTTAAGAGTATATTTGTACTTTTAGTGCACACGTATGACATCTGTATGCGCGCGCGCGGGTGTAGGTGTCTGTGTTTGTAGCGTGTGTGTGTGTGTGTGTGTGTGTGTGTGCTTGTATGTGTATCTTTGTGTGTCTGTGTGTATGTTGTATATGTGTTTCGTCTAGTGATGGCATGTGGAGTTAGT
>NW_026307595.1:0-478 GCF_001194135.2 Octopus bimaculoides | reverse complement strand
TTGAATTTTTACCTGTAAATTTGGATTTTTATCCCTAATATTATCATCATTTTTCCAATTTATAATTAACGCTTATTGCTTGTATTTAACTTCCAATTTTCGTTAGTTACGGAATTTACAGGTAGAATAGAGCCGGTGTTTTGGAATTCATCTTTGAAGGATTAATATTATTTTTATTAAGGCGGTGAACCGGCAGGATTGTTAACATTACAAGCAAAATGCTTAGCGGCTTTTCGTTTATTTTTACATTCTGAGTTCAAATTCTGCTGGAGTAGACCTAGCTTTTCATCCTTTCGGATTCGATACAATAAGTACCAATTGAACACCGGGGTCGATATAATCGACTAACCGCCTAACCCCGATCTTACTGGTCTTGTGCCAAAATTCGAAACCAATACTTTAGCATTCATTATTTTTTAAAAATGATGTTATTTTGTTGGGGCTCTTTAAAAGCTTTTATTTGAATTTTGTCCCTTAT
>NW_026307594.1:0-273 GCF_001194135.2 Octopus bimaculoides | reverse complement strand
TGGTAAGCAAGCTACTTACCACACAGCCACTCCTACAATTTTTTTTATCTTGTATTTATTTTGTAAACAAATAATACAATGTTACATAAGCATATTATAAGCATTTTATAATGTTTCTTTCTTTTCTGGAAACTCGCCACGTACCAGCAGCTGATGGCTCGCGGACCACCACTTTGAGTAGCACTGGTGTAGAGTCTATCCGATTAACCAAACGGACATCGAGGAAACTCCAGAGTAACAGTCAACATGAACTACATACATACATAGATACAT
>NW_026307593.1:0-316 GCF_001194135.2 Octopus bimaculoides | reverse complement strand
TTGTTATTTTTTGTATATTCTCCCATATATATATATATATATATGTGTGTATGTATGTATGTGTGTGTGTACGTACGTACGTGTGCGTTCGGAATTATGTTACTCATCCAATTATACGAATTATGTTCGCATCCACAAACAATAAAGAATTTATCTCCAAACCAGAAACTGGGTTCCTTCGTTGAAATTTAGAACAGCATCATCTAGGTAGTTATGTAAGTGTGCGTGTGTGTGTGGTGGGGTACGATGTGTTTGCGCGTAGGTGTTTGAATGTGTCTATGTATGTGTGTGTGCATATATATATATATATATGTAT
>NW_026307592.1:0-617 GCF_001194135.2 Octopus bimaculoides | reverse complement strand
TATATATATATATACATACATACATATATATACACACACATATATGTATATGTAAGTATATGTATATATGTATGAATGTGTGTGTGTGTGTATGTATATATATGCGTACATACATGTGCATGTATGTATTTACATATATGTATGTGCGTGTGTGTAAAGGATATGTGAATTTGAGTTCCAGGCATAGCCTCCAAGATTTTCTGCATTCTGTTACTGATAGCTTTATTTGCTTCAAGATCCAATGTTCCAAAGAATTATTTTACACTCTCTCAAAGTTTATAAATTTATATATGTATGTGTGTGTGTGTGTGTGTGTATGTTTGTATCACAAATTCATAAATATGCATATGTAATGTATATGTATGCATGGATATGTGTATATGTATATATATAAATATATACATATGCATACGTATTTGTATGTATGTATATATACATATATATACATATATAAAGTATATGTGTGTGTGTGTAACTATATGTATGTATATAAAGTTATATATGTGCATATACATATATGTGTATGTATTCTGCATGTGTGTTTATATATATATGTAGATATGTATGTATATATATGTAATTATATATGTGTGTGTGTGTATATATATATATATATA
>NW_026307591.1:0-657 GCF_001194135.2 Octopus bimaculoides | reverse complement strand
ATATATATATATATGTGCATATATATATATGTATGTACATATATACATGTGCATATGTATCTAAATATACATAAATATATATCGACCAATAAATTACATATGCAAATGGATGGACATGTTACAGACACTTCCAGCTTTTGCATTGGGGTTAATCTAATTATGTAGAGAGAGAGAAAGGACATAAAGCCGACGTCAGTGAAGAGGCATAGAGATCAGGTTGTGGTCTCATGAACAGGTATAGAGTGACTGGTCATTAGGCATTCAACAGATTTCACTTGCATCTGGTCATTCCTTTCACCTTTTGATTCTTCATGCTTCTCTGTCTGTCTGCTGTCCATTCTTGTTTTTTGAATTTGAAGTTAATTTATTACCACAGCACACAATCGTCCACCCGTATATACTGATATATACACACGTTGATACATATACATCCTGAAACACAATACCACATATTGAGATGTAGATGAGGTAGACACATATGCTGTTGTATATACTCATTCATATATCTGTACATTCACATTCCAGCCAGCCAATATATTTTTATCCAATGGCACACAGTTATATACTAATGCATGCTTATATACGAGGTCTGATCAATAAGTATCCAGGACTGTTGCCATAGTAATGAAGCTAAAGCATGCAGAGTGAAGCTGCTTG
>NW_026307590.1:0-245 GCF_001194135.2 Octopus bimaculoides | reverse complement strand
TATATGCACATATATGCACACACATATATATATATTCATAATATCCCTATTCGCATTTATATCTTTTTATCTCTCTGTCTTTCTGTGTATTAACGTGTGCGTGCGTATATTTACATAGATCTTTATATATGTGTATGCATATATGTTCCTCTATATATACATGTACATCTATTGATATATATATGGTAGTTTTCATATATACATGTATAATGAAATACTTATATGAGCATATATGTATAAATACA
>NW_026307589.1:0-407 GCF_001194135.2 Octopus bimaculoides | reverse complement strand
ATATATATATATATATATAACGATATACGTGTGTAGATAACTATGTCATCACAGTATGTGAGAGTTATTTGAAAAAAGAGAAATCTCCACTAATTCTTTTTGCTATCAATATTATCTATCAATATTCATGTGCAGAACTGTCGTTTCAACGCGTTTAATTAAATTTATTTCCTCAAAACTCACAACAGCACACACGAAAGCTATTACTTACTCTTAAACGGAGCCGCCATTTCTCAGTGCAAACATCGACACCATATTGATATATTTCGCTTTCGTTAATATAACTACCATTCCTTTTTGTTTAGTTCTTTGTTCGTGTTGTTTCCATTGTGATTGCTGTTATTGCTTATTCTTGTTTTATTGCCTTTATTATTATTATTATTATTATTATTATTATTATTATTATT
>NW_026307588.1:0-225 GCF_001194135.2 Octopus bimaculoides | reverse complement strand
ATATAGATATAGATATGGATATAGATATATTTGCCAATTAATGTGGCGGTCCAATAGAGGACTATGTTACTGTTGTTTTTAGCCCCAGGAAGACATCTCCTTCAGCTGGCTAACGACAAACTGTCTGTGTCCGATTAGTATTTGCGAGGGGAAGTCATCTCTCCCATCTCTAACCTTATATATGCACATACATACATACATACATACATACATACATACATACAT
>NW_026307587.1:0-225 GCF_001194135.2 Octopus bimaculoides | reverse complement strand
CTGGACAATTTTTCTCTCTGAAGTGTATAGTAGATTATTATCCTAGGAGCGGTTTTTTCTTTTCATCTCTCCTTGGGTAGATTTTGGAATCCCATTTTGACTTTATCGTTTCAACCACTTCGATTGTTCTTATCTAAATTTTATCCTTATGTTGTTAGTTCCTTGTTTGTATTTGCTTACTACCTTGTATATATAGGGAATCCCCCCCCCCTTTTTATATTTCCT
>NW_026307586.1:0-235 GCF_001194135.2 Octopus bimaculoides | reverse complement strand
TGTGGAGGGAACCTGTGGAAGAAGTAGACCCAGGAAGACATGGGACAAAGGTGGTGAAGAATTATTTTTGAACATTAGACCTCATGGAGCCAATGACAAGTGACCAAGACCTTTGGAGATATGCTGTGCTTGAAAAGACTCATCAAGCCAAGTGAAATTGTAGTTGTGGCCAATGCCGGTGTCATGTAAAAAGCACCCATTACACTCTTGGTGTGGTTGGCTTTAGGAAAGGCAT
>NW_026307585.1:0-200 GCF_001194135.2 Octopus bimaculoides | reverse complement strand
ACTGAAAGGCGAGCGCGTGTGCGCAAACACACACGCCCCAGAACGCACACGTATCATACAGGGTGGGTGGTAAAAGGCATTTCCAGCTAATTTCACTTTTCAACACCCCTTCGTGATCAACAATTTTATATACATATACATCCATATGTATACATGCATATTTGTGCATATATATGTGTATACATACATACATAATATAT
>NW_026307584.1:0-601 GCF_001194135.2 Octopus bimaculoides | reverse complement strand
GTGTGTGTGTACATGCACAGACACACACATGTCTATAAATGTGTGTGTGTTTGTATGTATTTAACCATAAATTGTACCCCCTTCCAGACAATTATCATGTTATTCAGTTTATATTATATTATCTCAGCTGCTACTACTGCTACTACTACTACTATTACTACTAATGTTACTATGACTAATACCACTACCACCATCACTACCAGCACAAAACAATAATAATAATTTCTTCGTTATTTATTTATTTATTTATTTATGTATATTTTTAATAATGATAATAGACAGTAATGATATAGCAATAACATAAGGATACTAAGGCTACTGCTGCTGCTGCTGCCACTACTGCTGCTGCAATTACTACTACTACTACTACTACTACTACTACCACTACTACTTGTTTATTAATTTGTTGCTCTCACTCAATACAAAGATGTGTTCTAAAGTGAGGAAAATGTTCAAAGAGGTAAACAATACTGTGTAACTCAGTTAGGAACCTTCCGTAACTTTCATCACGTTGTTGTTGTCATTGATGTTGTTTTTGTTGTTCATGTTACTGTTTGTATTATTTGCATTATCAGTTATTGTTATTATTGTTGTTGTTGTT
>NW_026307583.1:0-303 GCF_001194135.2 Octopus bimaculoides | reverse complement strand
CCGCCTTTAGTCGAGAAAATCGACCCCAGGACTTATTCTTTGTGAGCCTATTACTTATTCTATCGGTCTGTTTTTCCGAACCGCTAAGTTACGGGGGGTGGGGGTGGAGCCGAGAGTCCGGCAGACCCCTATGCAAGGACAATCCGAACACAGATAGGTGTTGCAAATAATGACTGGTAGAGTGGAAATGGCGCGAGACTGGGGTGTTGTTGCTGAGTCTGATATCTCGGAGGTGTTCTGCGAATAGGCCAGTCAAGCGGCGTCCTGTTTGACCGATGTATAGAGAAGGACAGAGAGAGCAGG
>NW_026307582.1:0-320 GCF_001194135.2 Octopus bimaculoides | reverse complement strand
CATTGTCGTCTTCATAATTATCATCATCACTATCATCATTATTGTTTTAGCATCTACTTCCATTTTGCTTCCATAGGTCAGATGAAATTTTTTGAGACAAATATTTTACAGCTGGGTGCTTTTCCTGTCACTGACCCTCACCTGTTTCCTTGCAAGTTAATAATCCTCTAACCCATCAAACATGTACAGACAATGGCTGAACGTGTTTTTAATGGAAGATTGTTAACAAACAACAGCGAGATTTCTTTACTTGATTTTAAGACAAGTACACACAAACAAACTCATACACACACACACACACACATATATATATATATATA
>NW_026307581.1:0-204 GCF_001194135.2 Octopus bimaculoides | reverse complement strand
ATTGCGAGTTGGTCCACTGTGGTGGATTGGGCCAATTTCTGCTGAGATATCCTGGCACAACAATGATTGGCGGCCCTGATGTCGTAGTTGCCATCGATGAATCGAAATTCATGCACCGAAAGTATCGGCCGGGTGCGCACTACGACGACACTTTGGTGTTGGGTGGGGTTGAATTGGACAATCCCGCCAATTGCTTTTTATCTA
>NW_026307580.1:0-408 GCF_001194135.2 Octopus bimaculoides | reverse complement strand
TCCATGCTAATTTGTTATTATTAGGTCTAATTTTATAGAAATTACTGTTTATTTGTACTGGGAGTTACTGAGGACTTGATGGGGGATGCTGGGCTTGGAGGAATTGGTGGAACGGCTAACAAGGGCGGAGGGAGTGCAGTGGTATGGGTCAATGTTGAGGAGGGTGCTTGAGCTTGAGGTGAATGGACAGTGAAAGTGAGGTAGACCAAGGAAAAGGTGGAGGAGGAGATTGGGACGGTTGGCTTAAGAAGGAAGGACGCCCAAAACAGAGCGGGATGGTGTGAGGGCGGTTGCTATGGCATTCAGGTAGATTCAACCACCCCTATTAACGGGGACAAAACCAGGATTTAAAACACTAGATGGATAACTAGGGGTGTTCTTCTTACATGTTTTGCTTGTATATTTATT
>NW_026307579.1:0-279 GCF_001194135.2 Octopus bimaculoides | reverse complement strand
GAGAGAGAGAGAGAGAGAGAGGAGAGAGAAGGAGGAGGGGTTATTTAGCAACTAATTCCAGTTGATCAAGCGACTACGTGGAAACTCGAGTGATGGTGATGATGAAGACCATTTTGTGATAATGGTGGTGATGGTGGCATTGGTGTTGCTGCTGCCGTTGATGGCGGTTGGCAGTGGTGTGACGATAATGTTGATAATGATGTTGTCATGGTGATGGTTGACTTCGTTGTTGTGGTGGTAGTGGTAATGACAACAGTGACACAGGTTGTGCTAGTAGAG
>NW_026307578.1:0-394 GCF_001194135.2 Octopus bimaculoides | reverse complement strand
TCATTATTATATTGATTATTATTATTATTATTATTATTATTATTATTATTGACATTATCATCATCATTATTGTTATTATTATTATTTTCTTCTTCTTCTTCTTCTTCTTCTTCTTCTTCTTCTTATTATTATTATTATTATTATTATTATCATCATCATTATCATTATTGTTATTGTTGTTGTTCTTGCAGCAGCCCTACTTGTTTTTGTTGTTGTTATTGTCGTTGTTTTGTAAGCAATAACGTCAGCCCATAATTTTAACATTAACGGAACTGTTTCTCTAACAATAGGGTAACTTTCTTGGAACGGTTCCCCGATCCCCGTCCTTCCCTCACCCACTCGCACCCCCACCCCCCGTCTCTCTTATATTTCTGAAAGCATTTCGTCCATTTAC
>NW_026307577.1:0-223 GCF_001194135.2 Octopus bimaculoides | reverse complement strand
ACACACACACACACACACTCTCTCTCTCTCTCTCTCTTTCTCTCTCACACACTCACTCACTCATACATGTGCATTGGCACACATATGTAGTGCTAGTTTGTCGACGACGCAAATTTCTCCGAAATTATTCTACGTACCTTGACTGCTCTTCTTCACGCGCTCTCTAAGTATGCATATATATATATTATTACAAATTAAAAGGGTAAAGGAATTATCAATTTAT
>NW_026307576.1:0-683 GCF_001194135.2 Octopus bimaculoides | reverse complement strand
ACCAATTCTGTAGGTTTTTACTCCACTCTAAACACTTTGCAACGTTTGTTCTTGAAAGTAATGGTTTTCTGATTGCAGCTTTCCCGTGAAATCCGGTTTTGCGCAGCTCCCGGCGAACAGTTTTTGTGGAAACCGGGTTCTTGAGGTGGTCATTAAGCTCTGCAGTAAATTTGGGAGCTGTACTTTTGTGATCCTTTCTAACAATTCGCGTAAGAGTTCGACGGTCCCTATCTGGAAGTTTTGGTTTTCTTCCGGAGTTTTGTTTCAACGGAGAGGCTTTTCCCTCTTTCTCAAAGGCTGTCATTACTTTCGAGACAGTACTTCTTGATACACCAAACATTTTGGCTGTTTTCGTTAGGCTAGCGCCCGCCATACGAGCACCAACAATTTGATCTCTTTGAAAGTCTGATAGATCTGTCACTTTAATGAATTTTAATTACTTTTTTTCTGATGATATCTGATAAGAAACAGCAATTTTAGCAAAACATATTAGACAACGCTAATAATAAATCAAAAAACATAAAAATAAACAAGCTTTTGACGGTTTTATAGATATTTCAAAATCATGATGCTATGATGCTAGGTGTTTCCATTATTTTGTCCAACCCCTGTATATATATGTATGTATATATTTATATATACACACGACAGGCTTCTTTCAGTTTCCGTCTACCAAATCCACT
>NW_026307575.1:0-232 GCF_001194135.2 Octopus bimaculoides | reverse complement strand
GATGGATGGATGGATGGGTATATAAATATATATATACGTATACATTCTTTTATTCTTTTACTTTTTTACTTGTTTCAGTCATTTTGATTGCGGCCATGCTGGAGCCCCACCTTAACAGGATTTTAGTCGAAGCAATCCACCCCGGGATTTATTCTTTGTAAGTCTAGTACTTATTCAATCGGTTTCTTTGACCGAACTGCTAAGTTACGGGGACGTAAACACACCAACATCG
>NW_026307574.1:0-711 GCF_001194135.2 Octopus bimaculoides | reverse complement strand
TATTCATATATACTTATACACATATCTAAGTAAATAGACATGTGTAATGCACAGTACATATCGCAAACACACAGTCATATATATTTGCATACGCGCACTCACATACCTTTACATATTTATATACATGCTTATATAAATAATTACTAAATATATATTTATTTCTCTTTGTTATTATCATTATATTATATATGCTTCATAAAATGTCATAAGCATCATAGCAATCGTCACGGAACAGAGATATCAAATTTTAAAAAAAATAGTGTATTAATTCGCTTAGATTTCAAACATTTAAAGTCACGTCGCAAATATAATTAGGTTTTGGCAGCCATTGCGGTGTCTGGTCTTTACGCGCTAATCTTGCTCTAATTAGTGAATTTTTCGGGTTTCGCTAACAAAGTGACGAGGCATAGATTTGGCAATGTATGTCTATCAATATTAAAGTACGTCTAGCAATATTAATACTTTTTGTTCAATAGAATCTGTTTTAAAATTTATCTCTATATCTAACAATCCCTTCCCTTCTCTATTTGTATGTGTCTCTATACATATATGTATGTGTGTGATGAGAGAGTATATGTATGTATACACACACTCATACACAGACGCACACACATATATATACATATAAATACATAAATATTTATGTATATGAATGCGTTTATCTACCTATCTATCTAGCTTTATATATATATATATATATATATATATATA
>NW_026307573.1:1558-2111 GCF_001194135.2 Octopus bimaculoides | reverse complement strand
ATAAATAACTCGGACAAAACAAATTGGTTAATAGATACCAGGGTAGCAAATATGCGTTTTACTCCATTCTTTAAATTTATATATATATATATGTGTGTGTGTGTATATATATATATATATAAGTATAGATAGATTGAAAATGGGGAAGGCCGGTTTATGGGATTACCTTACGTTTCCCGTCCATAGAGGGTTTAGCTTTATGGCGTATCATCAGATGTCAAAAACCTCTCCCTTAAAAATCGGCCTTCCCCATTTCTAATATATACTCTTTTCTATTCTAGGAACAAGGCCCGAAATTTGTGGGGAGGGGGCTAGTCGATTAGATCAACTCCAGAACACAACTGGTACTTAATTTATCGACTCCGAAGAATGAAAGGCAAAGTCGACCTCGGCGGAATTTGAACTCAGAACGTAAAGACAGACGAAATACCGCTAAGCATTTCGCCCGACGTGCTAACGTTTCTGCCAGCTCGCCTTTCTAATATATACTACCCAACGTCTTAGAGTGTGCTTCTTCTTTTGGATTTATGTTTCTACAAACGATATATACATA
>NW_026307573.1:0-598 GCF_001194135.2 Octopus bimaculoides | reverse complement strand
TAGATAGATAGATAGATAGATAGATAGATAGATAGATAGATAGCAAGGCGGCGAGCTGGCAGAAACGTTAGCACGCCGGATGAAATGCTTAACGGTATTTCGCCTGCCGTTACGTTCTGAGTTCAAATTCCGCTGAGGTCGACTTAGCCTTTCATCCTTTCGGAGTCGATAAATTAAGTACCAGTTACGCACTGGGGTCGATGTAATCGACTTAATCCCTTGGTCTGTCCTTGTTTGTCCCCTCTATGTTTAGCCCCTTGTGAACAATAAAGAAATAAGATAGATAGATAGATAGATAGATAGATAGATAGATAGATAGATAGGCAGGGATATATGCTGGTAGATATATGCAGGGATGGTATACATAAAAGTTTCCTGTACCTTGTGTGTAAGTTCCAATCGTATTTAAAATTGGTCATTCCAAGCATAGAGTTTGTAAACGTTGTTATTGAATCGAGGGTTTTACATATATGTGTGTGTGTGTGTGTGTGTGTATGTGTGTGTACATATATATATGTATATTTGCATATACATATATATATACACACACATATATATGTATATCTACATATATACGTATATATATATACATATATAT
>NW_026307572.1:0-350 GCF_001194135.2 Octopus bimaculoides | reverse complement strand
TAAAGTTTGCGAAATTGCTGAAGGTCTGGAAATGGGAAATTGCAGAAATCAAAAGAAAGTTTGGCAAATTATGAGGAAATATTGATATTTTATTGAAATAAAATTTGTAGAAATTTGTAGAAATTCTATGGCGCTGGCATGGCTGTGTGGTTAACAAGTCCATTTTGCAATTATATGGGTTTGGATTCAGTCCCACTGCATGGCACCTTGGACAAGTGTTTTCCAATATAGTACTCAGCCAATGAAAGCCTAGTGAGGGGATTTCATAGATGGAAACTGAACGAAGTCCTTCATTCATTCATATATATATATATATATAACTCTTCGAAACGCCAGTGTTATAATGGTGG
>NW_026307571.1:0-214 GCF_001194135.2 Octopus bimaculoides | reverse complement strand
AATGATAATAATAATAATGATAATGATGATGATAATAATAATAATAATAACAATAGCAATAATAATAATTATAGGCAAATATATATGTTTGTAAACTGTTTGGGTTTAAAATATTCGCGCTATATAGTGGAGAGTGTGTGTGTAGAGAGAGAGAGAGAGGGGGGAGACACACAGACAGACAGTAAGTGACATGATATATATATATATATATATA
>NW_026307570.1:265-477 GCF_001194135.2 Octopus bimaculoides | reverse complement strand
ATACATACATACATACATACATGAATACATGCATATCTACATGAGTACATACATATATACATACATACGTACATGTGTGTATGTGTACACGCGTATGCGCGAATAAATGAACAAACGAAAGAAAGTAGAACACAACACTTTTGATAGGAGTTACATGTATGTTTTAATAACAACTTCATGTGACTTAAAGTTTCGTGGGCACGCAGAACATA
>NW_026307570.1:0-255 GCF_001194135.2 Octopus bimaculoides | reverse complement strand
ATATCATCAAGTGTTAGTAGATGTTTCAAACGTCTGGTGAGGCAGACGTGTCCTACGCACCCATGAAACTTTAAGTAATGACGAAATGAGTCAAACTCTTATGACAAGTGTATGTATGCATATATGTATGTATGTATACACACACATAGATATGTATGCATATATATGTATGCATGCATGTTTGTATGTATGCATGCATGTTTGTATGTTTGTATGCATGTTTGTATGTATGTATGTATGTATGTATGTATGTAT
>NW_026307569.1:0-288 GCF_001194135.2 Octopus bimaculoides | reverse complement strand
ATATATATACACATATATATATACATATATATACACATATATATATATGTGAGTGTGTGTATATATATTACACACACACACATATTACTTTATCAACAGTTTTTTCTCTCCTTATTTTCCATTTTTTATGCTATGTAGGAAGAAGACGAGAGAATGTGTGTTTGCATATGCGTATGTATATCATATACATACATACACATATATATAAATATACGTATATACATACATACATATATATATAAATATACGTATATACATACATACATATATATATATATATATATATAT
>NW_026307568.1:0-352 GCF_001194135.2 Octopus bimaculoides | reverse complement strand
TAATGTAAGTTACGAACAAGCAAACTCACTAAACACACTCACACATACACGCACACATGCACGCACACCCACACTCAAACACACACACACACACATGCTCACATAAGCCTTTGTTAAGAAATTATACTACGTACTGTAATTATTCTGTTAGCCAAAGCCAGGCTTGATCCAGTAGATCTACGATCAAAAGAAATTCAGCTGTGTGTAAATAAACAGGTCTTTCTATTCTATTTCATGTTTTCATGCGTAATATATCTTAGAATACATATTTTATTCCCTCAATTGAAACGTTATGCTGTAGTTTGAGTTCGACTTTGCGGCCTTTTTCTACGGGTTCATTTAGAAACACCTC
>NW_026307567.1:0-322 GCF_001194135.2 Octopus bimaculoides | reverse complement strand
GAACGCAATCAATCTCCTTCTGACAATTCGTTCCATGACTTTGCTAATACTTGAAGTCATAGTGATGGGCCTGTAGTTCCCAGCATCTGCTCTGCTTCCACCTTCATGGATAGGACATATGGTGCCTTCCTTCAGCTTTTTGGGAAGTTTACCACTAGCAAGGAAACTCTGGAAGAGTATCCGAAGTGGTCCCGCTAATTCTTGTTTACACGACTTTAAGAGGACAGCTGGGACACCATTGGGGCCAGTTGCCGAATTTGAGCTCATTTCGCTTATGGCAGCTATTATATCTTCCTCTTCAATGTCAATGTAGGTAATGGAT
>NW_026307566.1:1880-10036 GCF_001194135.2 Octopus bimaculoides | reverse complement strand
ATTTATTGATATATATTTCTTATATATATTTATTCATTTATATATAGACTGTTTTGTTTGGGGAGAGTCATTCTTTTATTGTGCCTTAAAATTTAACACACTCACTGTTAAAATTTCCACTTTTTTCTAATTTTCATTTTTGTAAAATTTTTGTTACGTCTTCTGTGTTACCAATTAAGTGACAAAATTGTTGGTATAACTGGTATATCCAGCGATGAATTCTGAGTAAGGAATCGCAAATGAAGAGTTGATGCAAAATTCGTGCCTTGATTGCTCACGGAAGATCAAAAGCAGTCTTGACTGAATGCGTGTTGTGAACTGAAAGAACAGTTGGAAGTTGATCCAGACTTTTTTTCAAAAGTCATCACTGGTGATGAAAGCTGATGCTACAGAATTTGCAGATGTGGAAGAGGTGGAGAAAAGCGATAGAGGAGTTAAAAGGCATCACTTTGCAAGAGTTCCAACACTACTTTGAATATTTAAAAGCTCATGGACTAAATGAAGAAAAGATGTAAAATTTAATCATGAAAATAACTTTTATTTATTATATATGTGATTTTTTTTTTTACAAACTTGATTTATGTAAATGTATATATAAATACAATGCACATACATGCATGTGAATACATGTGTATATATAGATGTGATGTGTCTGTATGTGTATATTTATATATACATATATCTTACAATAATTTCAGTAAATTTACAGTGGCAGCATTAGTTCTTTTGTACATAATCTTATCTTCTTACATTATAATTAGATTAAGTCAAAAAATAGAAAATATTTATTAATTGAAAAGAAATTAATAAAAAAAATGCAAACAAAATGATTTAATAATGATAATAATTAGAAGATTAATTAATTTAAAAAAAAAATACAAACGAATTAAGTAAAAAGCTTGGAGGTAAGATAACAAATAGCTTAAGAAAGTTGTGGTGGTCTGTCTTGGAATGTAAATAATGTGAATGTATAACGAAGGTCAGTTATGTTTTTATTAAGAGACATAACCATAATTGGATTCAGCCATCATGCTTCTGCCTTCTGTTGGAAATGATTTTCCCTTTCTTTGTCTCCTGTGGGAAGAAAGCAAAAGAGATTATCAGAATGTTTTCTGTTTACAAGTTGGGCATGTCAGGATTGGACACAAAACAAAGAACACCCTAACAAACCAACCAATTAGAGAACCTCTTTCCAACATCAAGATTTTACACTGTATGCATAAGAAATTTGGTCCACCTTCTATTTGATAAAAGGTTCATGAATACCATTTATACAAAAGAAACTGTGTAAGGCATACAATCCACAGCACATCATTTAACAAACAGAAATTGAAATATCATAGCCTAATAAAGATGTCAGTTTGTGAGGATTCCTCCTTTGTGCTGCATGTAGACGGTGTGTGAGGGAGAGAGAGAATGCATGTTTATCAGTGAGTGTGCATGCATGTGTTAGTGAGAATGTCTGCGACAAAATATACATTAGCAAGAATTCATTGTGTGTGTGTCGGAGTGCATGTGTGTGTGTGTGGTATCTCTGTTAGTGTGTGCATATGTGGAGGAAGTGTTTGAGTGAGAGTGTCTGTGTTTGAATGAGAGTGTATGCATATGTGTGATTGTGTGTATATGAGAGAGAATGTGTGCGTTAATGAATGAGAGTAGATTTCAGTGTGTGTGAGAACATCTGTATGTGTGTGTGAGCAAGATAGTGCGTGAGTATGTGTTAGTTTGCAAGAATGAGTGTAAGGAAGAGACTGTATGTTTAGGAGAGAGTGTTCATGAGTGTGTGTGTGTGAGAGAGAGAGAGAGAGTGAGTGTATGGGCCTATATATATTTATGTTTGATTAAAAGCATGTGAATCTTACCATTTGACAAAGAAGACAATGAGAACCACTGTCAAAATGAAGAGCACAACTCCGATAACAATTCCAACAATAAGCATTGTTTGATCATAAGATGGTGCATTACATTTGCTGTTTTCTGCAGAAAAAGAGAAAAAAAAAATAATTAAAATTAAATCTTAAACAATGTACAAATATTAAACAAGAGGAAACTTTTTTTATATACATACATATAGAAATGTATGTATATATACTTGTATATATAAACATATATCTCTATATATTGTTATATTTTGGGATGGTCATTCATTTCTTTTTTTTTTTTTGTCAAACACATGCACTACATTTAGAAATAATACATTTCTAAATCTCTCAGAGAGATTTATGCAGTAGTGATACGATGAAGTAGTTGTATGCTGTCAACTTAATGTGACAGTCCCCTGAAGGGAATAATACTACTGTTGGTTAGACCTAGGAAGCGGTGCAGCTTCCTAGGTCTAACCAACAGTATTATTATTCCCTTCAGGGGACTGTCACATTAAGTCGACAGCATACAACTACTTCACATGCACTACATATTCGTTTTTTTTTTTATCTGGATTGCGGGATTCTTTATGTGAATTTGTGTTTTGAAACAAATTTTGTTGTGTCTGTAGAGTCACCCCAGACAACATATTTGTTCTCCACTTGTTTATTATTGTTCTTATTTTATCTTATGACCATTATCTGGAAATCTTTTGTCACACATCTGTGATCTCTCCAGGTTACACGTGGATGGAAAAAGGTTGCTGAAGAGGTCACAGATGTGTGATAAAAGATTTCCAGGCAATGGACATAAGATAAAGTAAGAACAATAATGAATGAGTGAAGAATGAATATACAACGCATGTGTTTATTTGGAAAAAGAAAGAAAATGACTGTTCTGAAATATAACAATATTTGTTTCAACACTGTTTTACATCAGGAATCTTGCAACACAAATTCATGTTTCTCTGTATACTTGTATATATGTGTGTGTGCTTGTCTACATATATTTCCACTCCCTTTGCCGTGTCTGTATTGTTCATTCATCCTTGTTCTGCTTTGTTTTTTCATCAGAATACTCTGACTCCAAAGAGAATAGTGTCAATTTTATAAGGTCGTGGAATTTTTCTCAACTGATCACTGGGCTGATTGAGTAAACTGACCAATGGGCGAACCTATAATGGCTATTGGAAACAACTGTAAGTCTAATTTACTACAATAAAGGGATATGTAATGACCATTATTTATAACTTGTCGTATATATATATATATATATATATATATATGCGAGTAAAAATAAATACAAAAAAAGGGGTTTTGTATGATTGTGAATAGAGGAATATATTATTTTGTTTAAAAGAGTTCCAACACTGTCTGTTTTTTATGTTTTATTTATATTCCTGCAAAACCAATGTGGGATAGAATATGGAATATACAATATATAATATAATATACAATATAAAATAAAAATGGATGGTACAATGAAATAAAGTATTGAATGTCTTATTGAATATATGGAATATGTCTTATTGAATAGATGAAATATTGAGTGTTCAATATAAAGGATTAAATATATAAAGGCGAATACGTATTTTCTATACCTTGTGGTATTTCATCATGGCCGGTATGACAGACTTTAACAGACTGTCCTATATATATATATGTGTGTGTGTATGTATGTGTGTGTGTCTCTCTCTCTTAGTTGTTAGGATGTTGGGCTCATGATTGCAAGATTGTGGTTTCAATTCCCAGACTGGCTGTTGTGTTGCAAAACACTTTTGCAATCATTTCATCATCTGACATGTGGAATGTTGTACACCTGTACAGGTAATGTTGATTTGATGGAGAGAGTGAACTTGCTTGAACACAAACATTTGATCACTATAGACAAATTATCTGTGGCTGTTCTGCAAAAAATTGCAGAACTCTCAATGACAAGATTCAGCAAAGTGTTGGATAAAATGCCTGGTGGTATTTATTCCAGCTCTATGCAGTCTCTGTTCAAACTGTAACCCATCACCACAAAATGGTGACATGTCTAGCACGAGTTACAACTGAGGCACAATTACAGCATATCTCCTGAGGTCATGGTCTTTCGTCATTGCCTCTAAGGCCCAATGTTCGAAGCTCATGCTTCACCACCTCATCCCATGTCATCTTGGATCTCCCTATACCCCAACTAGTGTGAACACGTCTAAAGACATTCGAGCAAGATCGTTGCCAGTGCCGCCGGACTGGCTCCTGTGCAGGTGGCACGTAAACTACACCATTGTGAGCGTGGCCGTTGCCAGTACTGCCTGACTGGCCTTCATGCCGGTGGCACGTAAAAGCACCCACTACACTCTCGGAGTGGTTGGCGTTAGCAAGGGCATCCAGCTGTAGAAACTCTGCCAAATCAGATTGGAGCCTGGTGTAGCCATCTGGTTTCACCAGTCCTCAGTCAAATCGTCCAACCCATGCTAGCATGGAAGGCAGACGTTAAATGACGATGATTAAACATTAATGTTTGTTTCTCATAAAATGGTGTATATTTAATTTAAATTTAATTATTATTTACAATTATTTAAGGCAAACACAAGTAAAATGCAAATTCTTTTCACTTTAATGTGTTTGTCTATATTTGATTTCGATTTGCATGTTTGTCAATTCGCTACGATCTCTTTAAGGTGAGCAAAATCAAAATTTTAAATTGGGGGAGCAAGGGGGTGAAATTTGAAAAGATGTTTTTTTTTTGGCATATTCATAATATCCAACATAGAGTAAACACTATGCAATAAATATTTCTAGATGTCTTACATCACAAGGGCAAATCAAATTGTATGAATAGATCGTAAGGTGAAGTAAAAATTTCAAATAGCATTGACGGTAATTTTCATCTTTGGGCATGCGTATAAACATGTACTCCTGTCTGGAAAATGCTATAACTGGTTAATGTATGTCACTGGGCATGCATAACAAGACATACAGAGAAGCACCTTTTCTGTTAAATATATTGCTAATGGTCCAATAGATATATATAGATAGAGAAAGAGAAATAGATACACATATACTGGTATACAGTCAACTATTCTACTAGTATGTCAAACGGAAATTACCTGTGCGAACTGTCCACTGGGAGCGACTGGTAGCTGAAACACAGAACTCACAGGCAGGGTTCAAGGGATTCTTTTCATCTTCTAAATAAAACGTTCCTTCTATAAGGCAGCAGCTCTGCAAAAAGCAAAATGAGAAAAATAAAACAAAATTGAAATTAATGTTAAGGGAGGAAACTTTTGAAACATGTTTATAAAACAACAATAATAATAATGGTTTCAAAAGTTGGCACAAGGCCAGAAATTTTGGGGGACAGAAAGTCGATTAATTCGACCCCAGTGCTGAACTGGTACTCATTTTATCAATGTGAAAGGATGAAAGGTGAAGTCAACCTTGGTGGAATTTGAACTCAGAACGCAGAGATGAACAAAATGCTACTAAGCATTTTGCCTGGTGCAGTAACAATTCTGCCAGCTCATGGCCTTCATAATAATCCTTTCTACTAAAGGCACAAGGCCTGAAGTTTTTGGGGAAGGGGATAGCTGATTACATCGACTCCAGTACTTGACTGGTACAAATTTTATTGACTCCGAAAGGATGAAAGGCAAAGTTGACCTCAGCGGAATTTGAACTCAGAATGTAAAGACAGACGAAATGCCGCTAAGCATTTTGCACAGCATGCTAACAATTCTGTCAATGCATTGCCATAATAATAATAATAATAATAATAATAAATGCCCTGATGCAGTACCAGGCAATGGTTCTCATGGCTTTTGATCTTAACTGATTGGAAGTGTTATCATGTACATTGTTTTGTCTTGGTATAAAAGATGGGCTACAGCAGATATTCTGCTCAATACCACAGATTTGCTTGTCAGTTGCTTGACCTTAACCAATTGAGCATGTCCCTTACCAGCTAACGATATGTGCATCTCTGATCAGGAGAAGTTGTAGGGGAGCATCATAGCCATGTGTTGAGAGGAATTCTTTGGGGCTTTGAATAATTCAGCCTTGGAAACATGGGTGTTTCCTTCAACATCCTTAAAAGGAATTCTTTGGGGCTTTGAATAATTCAGCTTTGGAAACATGGGCGTTTCCTTCAACATCCTTAAATAGCCCTTATTCAGGGACCTTGATATGAGATCACTATGTCATGCATATATGGTTGTGATGCATGTGCCTACTGTACCCTTATTGGATGGGTTGTCATGATGGGTGTACTGGGCTTCATATATTTTTCCCCAGTGTCACTTTGATGGCATGCACTGCTCTCTCACTCATAATAATAATAATAATAATAATTGTTTCCTATTTAGGCAGAAGGCCGGTAGTTTTAAGTACAAAGCTAAGTTGATTAAGTTGGCCGAACCCTGGACTGATACTATATTTTATCAATGAAAATGAATGAAGACAAAGTCAATCTCAGTGGAATTTGAACTCAGTGTAAAAACCTGGAAGAAATGCTACTAAGCATTTTGTCCAATGGTCTAAGAGTGATTCTCTCAGCTTGCTACCCTTAATAAGGATCCTTTTCTGTCAGTCTGCCATTTCTAGAATGGGTCTTTATTTAACAACTGGGAAAGGATGACAGGCCAAGTGTACCTTGGTGCAATTTGAACACAGTGCAGAAAATCAGAAGAAATACCATTATTCTTTTCTATGTTCTAATGACTTTGGATATTTTGTTGTTTCACCCTTTAGCATTCAGGATACTCTTACAAATCTAATGCTTATTTATTTGCATTGGTCATGCACTATCTCATGGGCTAGAAATTGCAATGCTGTGATTGTTTATTTTTAGAATGACATTATAGGGTATGTATGAGAAACCAGATCTGGCTGGTTTAAAAATAAGACAGGCAGAATATTTTGGCTGTATATAGCTGGTTTAAATACTAAAGTGTTAAGATGGATATTTTAAATGAATGAAGTCAAGATTGAATTACAAACCTGTTGGACATTGCAGTAAGATGAAATTTCTTCTTTTGATATTCCACTAATTAAGGTCTCATTACAAGAAACACATTGCTTAATTTTTGATGTTAGATAGACAGCACCGACTTCACTTAATTTTTTGTTCAGCGATAACTTGAGATAAACATTCGATTGTTTAGGCAAAGGACAATTGATGTTAAATTGAGTAACAAATTCACCATTGATGGCTTCTTTTGTTACACTACTTCCAATTTTCAGCCCGTCGAGAGTGACCTAAATAAATTAGAAAAGAGAAAAAAAATAGAGGGCTGTTATTTTGTGTGTAAGCTAAAGTAAGGTAAACTACTAAACAAGTAATAAAAAATAAAGGAAAATAGTAAATGAATCCTTTATTGGCTTCAATGAATACATGTTTGATGAAATCAAAATCCTTTGAACAAATCTCATTAAAATACACAATGAGACAAAAGAAAGCAGTGTTCAATTTAAAGTTAAAAGGATTCAAATACTTTCCCATCAGCAGCCAGGATTCACAGGAACAAAAGAGAAGACTGTAACCCCTGAGTCATAATCAGTGCCTGACCTGGAGATCAAAATACGAAATGGCTTTTTGGAGCAAATTACTTAGATGGCAATATGGTGAAGATGACCAGTAGGATGGATTCTGATGGCATTTAGAGTGGAAGTACAAGAAAGCATATTGCCCTATCATGTTGCCACCAAAACTCTAGAACAAGGCCTAGGAATCCAAATCAGAAGACAGAATCGGGATTGATGTTCCTACTATATTAAAAACACCATGTACCTGCATTGGCCAATAGCAGCCCAATATCCAGATGTCACCATACACTTGCCTCGTGCTGCAGTTTGCACAAGCCTGATGTGCCTCGTTTGATGGGCCTGTGAAACTTCAATTCACACGGGGCTGAATCAAACTAATCACTCTCTCTCTCTCTCCACACACCTATTTGTATGTATGTATGTATGTATGTATATTGCACACACACATCACACACATATATTCTACTCGTACAAAGTTTGAATTGTTTCCAAAGGAATTTTTGTCCATTCTTTGGCTCAATCAGTTTCCACTTCTTGTAGTGATGATGCATGTGACACTCAAAATCAAAAAAGTCGAGCTTGTGGAAGCTGAAAAACAATTTCATTCTTGTATGGAGGCAGTAATTGCCCAAAAATGATAAATGATTTTGTTGTAATAAATGTTACATTAAAATTATATCTATCTACTTCCATTATTTTAGTATTTATAACCAGTTTCCTGCATCATAAAAACTGTCTGAATTTATTTGCAAGACACTATATATA
>NW_026307566.1:0-1826 GCF_001194135.2 Octopus bimaculoides | reverse complement strand
ATATATATATATATATATATATATATATATATATACAAACACAAACATATATATATATCTTTTATATATATATATATATATATATATATATACACATACATACATACATCCAAAGAATTATATTTTTTCTTGCGAATTATTTGCCTCTGTATAGAGAGTATGTTTTTTCACTGGTGGCTGTAATTTGATTTCAGTGCAAAACAAATCAGTTGCAGAGCAGACTTCAATGCAGGCAGTTGGGATCTCTTTTAATGGTAGCAAGTGCTGATGACGTTAAGGTAATTTATTTAAATTAATTAATTTCTTTATTTTGCCAGTATACAAACCACCGGTCCACATGAGTCCTTATAATCTGCTTTCAGTTGATTTCTCTGGTTATCGTAAGTGTAATTTTGGCGATTTAAATGAGAGTTTTAACTGTTATTTCCAGCAGGCAGACACCCTTAGTATGTCCTTTGATTAATTTTAATCCTTCAGCTATTTAATTCCTTTCTTGGGCCTGCAATTGCCCATATTATTAATTCTGTTATTTTTCAAATAATCATTCCAGATGATAACAAAATTAATATCTTAGCAAATTAATTTTTGAGAATAATATTTTTTCTCGCTAATTATTTGCCTCTGTATAGAGTACATACATACATATAAGCATCATCATTATTAACATTTAATGTCTGTTTTCCTTGCTGGCATGGGTTGAGTAAATTGACAGTAACTGGTAAGGCCAGGGTCCACACCAGGTTCTGTCTGCTTTTGGCTTGGTTTCTATGGCCAGAAGCCCTTCTTAATGCTGACCACTTTACAGATTGTACCCACACCAATGCTATATATTTTCTGTTATTGCCTGAACTGAGCAAAAACTTGTAAGTGGATTTGGTAAATGGAAACTGTCATACAAAGTCACGTGTGTGTACAACACGCTTCTGTCTACCATATCCTCTGATAAAGCTTTAGTCAGTCTGTGACCAAAGCAGACAACACTTGCCCCAGGGTAGAAGCTAATTAAGTCTCCCTCATCTAGAAATTCCCTTCGTTTTGTCAGCTCTGAAACTGTAGGAGCTGGACAGTTGTTTTGACAGCTAATGACCGTCACTTCACTATCATGTCAGATGGACTTTAATGGACATGATGCCTATTGCTGCACACATGGAAGCTATTGTACAAGGAATATTCCAAACAGTAGGATAAGCTAGAATGTTTTATTTTGGTGTACCTACCTCTACATGAAGGCTAGGAATAAATATTGTACAAGGAACATTCCAAACATTAATGTAAGAATGCTTTAGTTTTGGGTACATACCTCCACTGTTTCATAATGACAGGTAATCTCTGAAGCATTATAGAAATTGCTGCCAACAACATTTAAGTTGGTACAGTTCTCTTTATCACATGCAGATGGAGCAGCTACAATCGGTGGCTCAGTCTTATCAATGGAACAATCACTTCCTGTGTAACCTTCTTTACACTGGCACACACCTGTTTGAAAGAAATAAACAGAAGACAAAATAAATAGAAAAATAGAGAAACATGAATTCATCATCATCGTCATCGTTTTTAGAACCACTTTTTCTTTGTTGTATGGCCTAGACCAGTAGTTCTTAACCAGGGTCAATACGACACCTGGGGGTCCATGCAAGCAAAATAGTAAATAGGGGATGCACAGTAATATTTTAAGAAGTTCAATCTACTCTTTTGGCCATACACCTTTCTTCATGACAAACTTCGTTTGTTTTCAGGGGTGGCATTTTGTTCCATTGGTCTTTTACTTGTTTCAGCCATTTGACTGCGACCATGCTGGAGCACTGCCTTTAGTCGAGCAAATCGAC
>NW_026307565.1:0-306 GCF_001194135.2 Octopus bimaculoides | reverse complement strand
ATAATAATAATAATAATAATGGTTTCAAATTTTGCCACAAGGACAGCCATGTTGGGGGAGTGGATAAGTCGATTACATCAACCTCAGTATTTCACTGTTACTTAATTTATTGACCCCAAAAGGATGAAAGGCATGATAATGATTTATTTATTTAAATAATGATGATAATAATAATCCTTTCTACTGAAAGCACAATGTCTGAAATTTGGTGGGAGGGGACTAGTTGATTACATTGACCCCAGTGTTTCACTAGTATTTAATTTATCAACTCTGAAAGGATGAAAGGCAAAGTTGACCTCAGTGGAA
>NW_026307564.1:0-267 GCF_001194135.2 Octopus bimaculoides | reverse complement strand
AGGCTGAGATAGCAGAGATAGCAGAGGTGAATATATGCCATATTGTGTCCAATAGTATTTTGCTTGTGTTTTCTTGAAGAATGCCCGAGTCAAGTGAGAAGTGTGCGTAGGGTAAGTAGGTCAAGTCATGAAGACAGAATGGGAAGAGGATAGAGGAAAGATTGAGGTGGAGAATGGTAGTGGTATATTTTTATAGTCAGTTGATCTGACTGTTCTCTCTTTCTTTTTTCAGCGCATCACACTCTATATCACTTCATACTAAAACTA
>NW_026307563.1:0-702 GCF_001194135.2 Octopus bimaculoides | reverse complement strand
ATATATAATTAAATTTCTTTTAAAACCTTTTGTCACTTTATGTTTTGAATATATCTCGGCTCATGAAGGCTTCTGTATTTGCTGTAAACTAATCAACATGCAAGAATGTTGTTATTAGTACACTAAAATACATTAATATCATTCATATTTGTGCCAAAATAAATACAGTGCTTTCCCTCAAGATTTGCTTTTCATTTATTTAGAAAATTCGCTATTCAGTCAACAGCTTCACTGGGAATAAAACAACATCAGTTGAAGATTTTCCAATTCGCCATCACTTTTTTTTATTCCAAGTTGAAAAGAGGAGGAAGAGTAGGGAAAAAAATGTGTTTACTGACATAGTTTCTACTATTTTGTTAAACTACTGCAAACAGCAGTTTCTCTCTTTTTCATTCTCTGTGTGCTCACTGCCTTCCCCTATCTCTTTTCATTGTCAATTATATTTCTTTCACAACTATCTCTGCCATCTTTCTCTCTGTGTCTCAAGTATATATATATATATATATATATAAAAAACATTTTCTTCATATTTACATCTCTTCGTTCACATTTTGTTTTATTGGCATGAAACGCAACTAATGAAGTTATAAGCACATGAAATTAAATATCTTAAAACACATTTACACTTGCACACAAATGTACATACTGTGTAGTCACACAAAAAAATGAATATATATATATATATATATATATATATATATA
>NW_026307562.1:0-468 GCF_001194135.2 Octopus bimaculoides | reverse complement strand
CCAGAGGTCTCAGTCTTTTGTCATTGCCTCATCCCATGCCTTCCTGGGTCTGTTTGGGAGTGGCACTTCTTTACACAGCTCTCCTTGTCCATCCACAGACCATACCAAGGCAAACGTCACTCTTGCATGCCACATCTGATGCTACTCATGTCTAACATTTCTCTCAGGGTGCTTACACTCTGTCGTGTATGCACACTGACATTACACATTCAGTTGATCATGCTAGCTTCATTTCTTTTGAGCCTACACATGTCTTCAGCAGTCACAGCCCATGTTTCACTGTCGTGAAGCATGGCAGTTCACACACATGCATTGTATAATCTACTTTTCACTCTGAACGAGAAGCCCTTTGTCACCAGTAGGGGTAGAAGCTTTCGGAACTTTGCCCAGGCAATTCTTATTCTAGTAGCAACACTCCCTGAGCATTCACCCCTATTACAGACTAGGTCACATAGGTAGCGGAAGCTA
>NW_026307561.1:191-1035 GCF_001194135.2 Octopus bimaculoides | reverse complement strand
GTGTGTGTGTGTATTCTGCCACCTTCGCCACCTTCGCCTTGCTAATAATAATAAATGATATAATACTTTAATGCATCTAACAGCTCTTATCACCATTTATCAGGTGATCCGATAAGTTCTGTCCGAATTTTGAATAAAGAAAACAAGTGATCAAATGTTATATTTAATTGAAATTTAATCATCAATGTAGTTTCCCTGATTATCTATGACTTCCTTCCGTCTATTTGCAAGCTTTTTAATCCCATCAATGTAAAACTCTTTTGGTTTCAAAGCGAAGAACTCTGAAATGTCAGTTTCGACCTCCTCCTGGCTTGTGAAAGTTATGTCACCCAAATAATTCTGTAAACTGCGAAACAAATGGTAGTCTGAAGAAGCAGATCAGGAAAATAAGGTGGATGAGGAATGTTTTCCCAACCAAGCTCTTCGGCTCGCGCATTGTCCTGATGAAACATCACTCCTTTTCGATTCAATAAAGCGGGTCTTTTTTCCTTCAAACTTGGTTCAAACGCTCTAATTGCTCACAGTAGACTTGAGCATTGTCTGTTGTATTTAGGTGGTAACATTTCAAAGTGAATTACTCCTTTGCAATCTAGATAGAGAGAAGAACCTTTTTCCCAGATAGAAAGAAGAACCTTTTTTCCCATGAAGTTCCCTTCTCGGTTGTGGTTGAACTTTTTCCCTTTTACCAAGCCACTGTTTACGACGTTTGACATTTCGATAGAAGATCCATTTTTCGTCCCCAGTCACAAGTCTATCAAAAAAGGGTGAAATGAGTTCACGAGAATGGAGAGAAGAGCAGATGTCAACTCGGGATTTGCGGTTGCTTTTGGACAATTCATGAGGC
>NW_026307561.1:0-181 GCF_001194135.2 Octopus bimaculoides | reverse complement strand
GAATGGAGAGAAGAGCAGATGTCAACTCGGGATTTGCGGTTGCTTTTGGACAATTCATGAGGCACACATTTTCCAAGTTTAGGAACCTTTCCAAGTTGTTGAGATGACGATGAACAGTTGTATGATTTGAATTAAGCTTTATTGCCAATTCTTTAACTGAACTGATAATGCAGGTTTTTCT
>NW_026307560.1:0-475 GCF_001194135.2 Octopus bimaculoides | reverse complement strand
A
The DNA here is from genome assembly GCF_001194135.2 of Octopus bimaculoides. Lineage (NCBI taxonomy): Eukaryota > Metazoa > Mollusca > Cephalopoda > Octopoda > Octopodidae > Octopus > Octopus bimaculoides. The sequence goes on along the minus strand of NW_026307560.1, from coordinate 474 downwards.
AAATAGACAACAACAAGAATAAAAGAGAAAAAGAAATGAAATAAAAATAAGCTGGTAAATTTGCCATTTCTGGCTTAATATAAAAGAAGTTTTCAGATCAATCGTCCCAATGAACCAACAAGCATTTCATATATTTTATTTAAGTATTTTTCATTTTATGATTTGCCTTTGTCTTCCCTCTTGCATCGCTTCCTCCACTTTTACATGAAACGTGCATACATACGTTCATACACACATGCATGTATATATACATACAGTCTTAATGCATTCATACATACGTTCGTGCATAAATATATGCATGCATTCATACATATATACATTCATGCATGCATATATATCAATAACGAACTGAAAGAACGACTTTCTAGCACCATATTGGTCGATAAATAATTTCTCTTATTGAATTCAATAGTTCACGACCATAGGTTTATATATATATATACATACATACATACATACATATATGCTATATGC
>NW_026307559.1:0-241 GCF_001194135.2 Octopus bimaculoides | reverse complement strand
CCGGGTTCAATCCCACTGTATGGCACCTTGGGCAAGTGTCTTCTACTATAAGCTTTGGGCCAACCAAAGCCTTGTGAGTGGATTTAGTAGAGAGAAACTGAAAGAAGCCCATTGTATATATGTGTGTGTTTGTTCCCCCGCCATCGCTTGACAACTGATGTTGGTGTGTTTCCATCGCCGAAACTTAGCGGTTCAGCAAAAGACACTGATAGAATAAGCACTAGGCTTACAAAGAATAAGT
>NW_026307558.1:0-255 GCF_001194135.2 Octopus bimaculoides | reverse complement strand
ATAATAATAATAATAATAATAATAATAATAATAATAATGATAACAATAGTGCTTTGGTTGCAAATGCAATAATCTTCATTGTACATGTAGTATTATTAGTATTGCAAATTTTCCTGCGAGTGCAAATTGTCGTTTCTGTTGTTGTTACTGTTCTCGTTGTAGTTGTTTTGTTCTACTTCTAAAAGAATGGCAATAAAGATTACAGGATATATACACACATCCTGGTATACGCACATACATGAATATGTACACGTA
>NW_026307557.1:0-256 GCF_001194135.2 Octopus bimaculoides | reverse complement strand
AAATTGATTTTAATTGAGTTTTTACCTGTAATTTTGGATTTTATCCCTAAGGATCCGTTCCACGGGACCTATTATCTATTTTTTCAACAATCTGATTATGCCATGAGGTTTCCAGTTATAAGGTCTACTCACGTGTCAAGTTTCATCAAAATCAATAAAATGATGTTGGAGGAGTTAGCTAACAACACCACAAACACACCCTCAGACAGTGTGGCTGACCCCTAGGGGTGGATGTTACTGTTGCTTTTAGCCCCAG
>NW_026307556.1:1232-1880 GCF_001194135.2 Octopus bimaculoides | reverse complement strand
ATACATATATACACACACACACACATATATACTCCATCGTTTAACGTCCACGTTTCCATACTTGCATAGGTCAAACCGAACTTATGAAAGCAGTGATTTGAAATGTCAATGAGGGTTCCTGCACATCCATTTGTGCAGCTAAAACGCAGATGCATTCTTTCAAAGTCATCATCGGAAGGAATAATTCTAAGTACTTTTTTTTTCTACTATTCATCGTATATTCCACAAAGAATAATATTCGGTTGCAAAATATCTTAGTGATAACTTGCTAAGTGGTAGATTGATTCCATGTTATAAACAAAGTGGCACTCCGTCGGTTACGACGACGAGTGTTCCAGTTGATCCGATCAACGGAACAGCCTGCTCGTGAAATTAACGTGCAAGTGGCTGAGCACTCCACAGACACGTGTACCCTTAACGTAGTTCTCGGGGCGATTCAGCGTGACTCAAAGTGACTAAAACATTTCAGAATCACAAGGTGAAATAAAACTTCAGTTACGAATAATGTTTGAGAAAAACATATGTTCAGGGGGGTATCCGTGTCTTTACAAGTTTTCTGCAGGTCCCCTTCAGCAGAACAGCTTACATCAAGTTTAGAAATAGATTCTAACGCACATAACCACACACACAGAGATTTATATTCATAAT
>NW_026307555.1:0-221 GCF_001194135.2 Octopus bimaculoides | reverse complement strand
AGAGAAGACGTTAGAATTCTGTAGAAACGTGATGGAAGAAGAAAAGTCAATGTTGCGTATATATGAGAATAGTATGCTTGCATATGATTGTCCCTGCTTACACATGATTGTCCATGCTTACACATGGGTAATATACAGGTTGTACAATGGATACTCTTTTCCCTTAGATGGCTATTTTATATAATTATACGTATATTATGCATGTTTGTATGTATGTATTT
>NW_026307554.1:0-261 GCF_001194135.2 Octopus bimaculoides | reverse complement strand
GGTGATGCTGATGCTGATGGTGATGGTGTTGTGGTTTCATAGTTATACGATTGGTCAAAGGAAGAACGACAGTTGTATAATTTAATGGACCGATAGACTAACGACGAACATATCTTTATCTTTATCTATCTATTTATCTCACCCTCTCTCTCTCTTTCTCACTTTCTCCATCTCTGACTCTGTCTACATACAAACACACATACATATACATATATATATATACACACACATATCTGCGTGTCTATATACATTAATATATAT
>NW_026307553.1:0-672 GCF_001194135.2 Octopus bimaculoides | reverse complement strand
ATAATAATAATAATAATAATAATAATAATAATAATAATAATTTTTGCAGTTAGCACTTAATACTATCCTTTGCGCTTCCTGTATGAATGGTAATCAAGGGATCATTCTCAGCTAATTTTTAGTTCTTTTACTGGTCATTTCAAGTGCTCCCACTATCACTGGTATTGTAACCGTCTTAGGATGCTATCTTTGCTCCAACTACTGTCGTCAACTTGCCCCGCAAATACCAATACGAAGTAACAGAGAACTGGTATGAGTATGTACCAAGTAAAGTTATGCAGGAGGATGGAACAGTAACGATACTCTGGGACTCGGTCGGATCGTGTAATCGAATACCGTCGGCCGAATATTGTCATATTGAATAAAAGAGGCAAATAGTGTCAGATCATTGATGTAGCCATGCGAAATGACATGAATGTTGTGAGTAAAGAGGTTGAAAAAGATCACCAAGTACTCCGAATTGAAAATGGAAATGGCAAGAATTATATGGAATGCGAGAGGGTAATGTAAAAGTGATACCAGTGGTGATCGGTGCATTGGGCTCAACACCATTGAAACTCCAAGACTTCTTAAGGCAACTGGAAATCCCTTGCAAGATTCATGTCTTGTAAAAAGCAGTGTGTCTATGTACATCTATCTATCTATCTATCTATCTATCTATCTATCTATCTA
>NW_026307552.1:0-583 GCF_001194135.2 Octopus bimaculoides | reverse complement strand
TATATGTATATGTATATATGTCTCTGTGTGTGTGTTTGTGTGTCTGTGATTGTCCCCACAGCATCGTTTGACAACCGATGCTGGTGCGTTTATGTCCCCGTAACTTAGCGGTTAGGCAATAGAGACGATATAATAAGTACTAGGCTTACAAAGAATAAGGCCTGGGGGTCGATTTGCTCGACTAAAGTTGGTGCGACAGCATGGCCGCAATCAAATGACTGAAACAAGTAAAAGACTTAAAGAGTACATAAATACATACATACATACGTACATACATAAATACGTACGTATTTATGTATGTATATGTATATATATACTTTGCTCATTGACGGCTACACCACTCCTGTTATTATGAATAATACACAAAATTATTCGAACATGTTTTACAGAAAATCGGAAACCATAAATTATTAAGTTTCTATAATTTGTAAGAAGGACAGGCATTATTATTTGGAAATTTTGTGAATTGAACTGAGTCTCTGAAATGAAGCTTTGAGAAAATCTAGACGGAAGTAAAGTTATATATGTATATACATGCGTGCATACATGTATGTGCGTGCGTGTATGTATATGTATATATATA
>NW_026307551.1:0-206 GCF_001194135.2 Octopus bimaculoides | reverse complement strand
TATATATATATATACACATATATACATATATACACATATTTATACTTATACATATAGCTATATATATATCTGTATGTATATGATATATATATATACATATATATAGCTATGCACATATCAATGTATACACACACATATGTATATGTTTGTATGTAGTAATGTATGTATGTACGTATGTATGTATGTATGTATGTATGTATGTATGT
>NW_026307550.1:0-256 GCF_001194135.2 Octopus bimaculoides | reverse complement strand
AGTGACAAAAGGTAAGGAAATTAATTTTGCTAATAATAACAATAATAATTATTTCTGATTTTTGAACAAGGTCAGCAATTTCATTTGGAAGAGGTTCCTCGATCACATTAATTTGAGTATATTTGGCTGGTCCTTTATTTCGTCAACGGCAAAATTATAAAAGGCAAAGCTGACCTTAGCAGTATTTGAACTCAGAAGTGAAAGATTCAGAAGAAATTCCACTGAATATTTTTTATGGTGCAGCAACAATTCTTCC
>NW_026307549.1:0-659 GCF_001194135.2 Octopus bimaculoides | reverse complement strand
ATATGTATATATTTTAAATTTGAAGTAAATTTTCATATCTTTCTGTCCATTTGAAGTTGTTTTTTTCTTTCTATATGTGCGTATGTAAATTTTTTGTCCGTTTTTGTTCTCTGCCAAACCACATCACAACCGGTGCTGGTTAGAATTTGAGTAGCAAAAACCGATGGAATAAATATCAGACGTAAGTAATTAGCACTGAGGTATGTTTGTTTGATTAAATTCATTTGAAGACGCTGTCCCACCATTAGACAATATAATTATAAAAGATAAAATATACTTCATATTTCTGAATACACGACCTAGAGAACCAACAGGGTATGTAGTTAATAAAATGACCAGCGAGCACAGCAGTACACAGTCGCAGTTTAAACTTGCCATTGAAATCGTTAGAAACCCCAACATATCCAAGCTTGGAGTGAATTCGACGCCCGGGCATTAGGAACTACCTGACCTTCCGCAGCGACCTTCCTCTATTACAATGATATGTTTTCGATGTCCAGATAATATATTCAAATATCTTTAATAATTGAATATTTAATGATTCCTTTGTGTAAATCATAAATGTTAACTTATATGAAACAAATACTACAACGAGATCGGTTTAGATAGACTAATGAAAGTTTGATATTTAGACATAACTGACAAAAAGTGTGTTAGAC
>NW_026307548.1:0-346 GCF_001194135.2 Octopus bimaculoides | reverse complement strand
ATGATGATGATGATAGGCATAGGCATATATATATAGGCATAGGCATAATCCTGGGTTCAGTCCCACTGCGTGGCACCTTGGGCAAGTGTCTTTCAATTATAGCCTTGGGCCAACCAAAGCTTTGTGAATGGATTTAGTAGACGGAAACTGAAAGAAGCCCATCGTATATATGTATATGTATGTATGTGTGTGTGTGTATATGTTTGTGTGTCTGGGTTTGTCCCCCCAACATCACTTGACAACCGATGCTGTTGTGTTTACGTCCCTGTAACTTAGTGGTTCGGGAAAAGAGACCAATAGAATAAATACTAGGCTTACAAAGAATAAGTCCTGGGTTCGATTTGCT
>NW_026307547.1:0-262 GCF_001194135.2 Octopus bimaculoides | reverse complement strand
ATTATTAATATTATTATTATTAAGTTAGCCGAGCATAACATCAAAGTGAGTACAAATATACGAAGCACAGTATACCCACCACGACTACCCGTCTGATTAGGATAGTATAATTATAATTTCAATTATAATTATCATTATTATTATTATTAGTTTTATTTTGGGGGTGATATCGAGTGCATTTCCTGTTTGTAACACAGGAATTTGGGTCAGCTTGTGTACTTCTTCTTCTTCTTCTTCTTCTTCTTCTTCTTCTTCTTCTTCT
>NW_026307546.1:0-273 GCF_001194135.2 Octopus bimaculoides | reverse complement strand
TGGGAGTTGGAGGGCAATAAAAATCTCCTGAACATGAGCGGACCATGCTGAATTTCACGAGATTCCACTGCACCGTTCTCGAGTGAATCTGCTGACACTCAATCAAGCAATCAAGAACGCTGCAATTTATAGTATAGATTATACATCATTATCATTGTTTAACATCTGTTTTCCATGCTGGCATAGGTTGGACGGTTTTGACTGAGGGCTGGCAAGCTAGGATGCTGCAATGAGGCTCCAGTCTGTTCTGGCAAGGTTTCTACAGCTGGATGC
>NW_026307544.1:0-436 GCF_001194135.2 Octopus bimaculoides | reverse complement strand
TATCCTGGGCTGAAATAGCCGCCCCAAATCATAACTGTAGGTGAAAAACGTTGCTCTATCCAGTTGGTGTCCAATGCTCAAATCTTTTGCAACATTTAATTCGATCTTGAATATTTTTCTTGGTCAACCGAGATTTTGTGCTGGTTTGTATGCTTTGGGTTTTAATTCTTTTTCCAGGCGATTTTTAATTGTAAGATCGAGTCGATGTTTTATTATTGTTATTATTTGTTGGAAACTGCTTGTATCTCACTTGCAGAGGAGAAAGAATTTGCTCTTGAATGGCAATGAATAAAACGATCAGTTTGAGGTATTGCTACTCTTGGCCTTCAATTCTTTTCAGGATTCTTGAAACAGTTGACGGATGTACAGATAAATCAGTTGCTATCTCCATCACACTCTTCCCATTTTTTTTTTTTTCAAAATTTCAATGAACTTG
>NW_026307542.1:0-270 GCF_001194135.2 Octopus bimaculoides | reverse complement strand
GTGTGTGTATGTATGTATGTATGTATGTATGTATATGCACACACACATGTGTGCACATGCGTGCGCGCACACAGACTGTATAATTGACATAATCTCTTTCACCATGACGACAGTGTAAGTATCAATTCGTGATGTCAGTCACAAATTTAATTGTATATTTCAGTTTGATTCGATCAAGTCAACACACCTTCTCCGCCTACAAGAAGATATTTCACTTACGGTAAATACAGTCTTTTGATATAACACTATTAGATGGCACATGCCATATAT
>NW_026307541.1:0-376 GCF_001194135.2 Octopus bimaculoides | reverse complement strand
TGAAACGGAATTTTTTCGCTTTACAATCTTGTTACGTTACTAATGGTTAGAGTCGAATAAATAAGATTCTTGATATTTTCTAAAAGTAACGAATACCTTTTAGCACTCTTTGGAAGTTTTAATTCAGCGTATATTCTGTATCGGCATCCAAGATCCACTGTGTAATTGCTTATTGAGGTGTGATGGAAACGTTTCAACATACAGTGGTCTTTCTATACGTACGAATCCAACTGATTATTGCCTCCAATTACAAGATGCTGTTCAGAAAATTCTCAAGTTTCATCCATGCTTAATATAACAGAAAGCATAACACTGACAAAAGAAACAACAACAACAACAACAAAACAACAATAATAACAACAATAACGACAAGAAT
>NW_026307540.1:0-406 GCF_001194135.2 Octopus bimaculoides | reverse complement strand
GTGTTAATTCGAATATAATTAATTATTTACAATATGTATTTTGAAATATTCGCTTATGAAAAACTCCCTACTATTCTTATATATGGTTGTACATATGCGCATATATATATATATGCATGTATATATACATAATTAATAAAATAATTAATATCATAAAATAATATATATATATATATATATATATATAGTTAAAAGCAGCAGAAATATAACAAAAGACTGTTACTCGGAGTTTCGCGTTCCCGTTCATCGGACAGTTTTGTTAGAGATGGGAAAGGAATGACAATGCAATCAAAACTAATATAAAATTTGAAACACATAGACCTGTTTCATTGGTCGTTTGAAATAACTGTCATGGGTGTGTAATGAACAAAACAAATGAATTTAATATAGATTCATCCTATTTTTT
>NW_026307539.1:0-329 GCF_001194135.2 Octopus bimaculoides | reverse complement strand
TTTGTTATTCAATGTAGATAGATAGATAGATAGTGATAGATAGATAGATATAGATAGGTAGACGGATATAGGTAAGTAGATAGGTAGGTAAGTTGGTAGTTAGATATAGGTGGGTAGATAGATAGATAGATAGATAGATAGATAGTAGTTAGAGATAGATATAGCTAGATATTGAGATATACAGACACAAACAGAGAAATATTGAGAAAGACTGACATATATAGATAGATATTAATGAATAGAGATTGATAGATATGTAGATAGATTGATAGAGGTGTGTATATATATATATATATATATATCTGCGCATATGGATACACTTCTATACG
>NW_026307538.1:0-658 GCF_001194135.2 Octopus bimaculoides | reverse complement strand
ACCCGGGCAACGCCGGGTATTTCTGCTAGTATATATATATATACATATACATATATATCATCATCATTATCATCATCACTGTTTAACGTCCACTTTCCATGCTGGCATGGGTTGGATGGTTTGACTGAGGACTGGCGAGTCAGATGGCTGCACCAAGCTCCAATCTGATCTGGCAGAGTTTCTACAGCTGGATGCTCTTCCTAACACCAACCACTCCGAGAGTATAGTGGGTGCTTTTACATGCCACCGGCACGAGGGCCAGTCACGCGGTACTGGCAATGGCCATGCACAAATGGTGTTTTTTATGTGCCACCTGCACAAGAGCCAGTCCAGCGGCACTGGCAATGACCTCACTTGAATGGTGTTTTTCATGTGCCACCGGCACAAGTGTCAGTAAGGCGACGCTGGTAACGATCATGCTCGAATGGTCCTTTTTATGTGCTACCAGTACTGGAGCCAATCAGCAGCCCTGGTAATGATCATGCTTGGATGGTGCTCTTAACGTTCCACTAGCACAGATGCCAGTCAGGTGGTGCTGTCATCGGCCATGTCAGCGACTTTGATTTCAATTTCACTTGCCTCAACAAGTCTTTGCTAGCAGAGTTTTATGTCCAATGAAAGAAAGGTACACATAAGTGGGCTGGTTACACCACTGGCA
>NW_026307537.1:0-383 GCF_001194135.2 Octopus bimaculoides | reverse complement strand
CCACATTGTTCCACCACCACGTTACTTTGGGTCGGAAGGGGACTTTACACTAGCCACAGATCTGATCGGTGGCTCTCAAAAAGTTGTCCCGTAGAAACCTCCAGTTGTCTTCCACGTTATATGATGCTATATCCCCTTCTATTTCATCAAATGCTTCGAGTAGTATGTCCCTAAATCTCTGTTCATATGCAGGATCTTTAAGCTTCCAAACCCTTCTCCTCCAAGCCGGTCTACATCTGGGCATTCTTTTTGCCTTGATTTCGAAGTCGCTAACTACTAACCTGTGTTGAGGGGTACATTCTTCGCCACGGAAGGTTTTGGTATTTATAAGCTGCCCTCTTTCCCTATTTCTGGCGAGTATGTAGTCGATTTGGCTAGAGTGT
>NW_026307536.1:0-347 GCF_001194135.2 Octopus bimaculoides | reverse complement strand
ATACATACATGCATACATACATACATACATACTTACATAAGAAATGTATACTCGAAGATGAGTGTGTATACATCATACATACACACAGATACATTTGTACATGTATATATACACATATACACACACACAGACGCACATATACATATATCTATATATATATATATATACATATATATATTCATATATATATGTGTGTGTGTGTGTGTGTGTGTGTGTGTGTATCTCTCTTTCTCTGTGTGAATATATACGTACATAGGTATACAGATATATATCTGCATACCTATGTACGTATATATGCACACACATATACATAAACTTATTCAAATACATACATACATATATATATA
>NW_026307535.1:0-220 GCF_001194135.2 Octopus bimaculoides | reverse complement strand
TCGTTCGTACGTTTGTTCGTTTCTTCTTTCGTTCGTTCATTCGTTCGTTCCTTCGTTCGATCACTCTTACGTATGCACGTTCGTTCGTTTGTGTGTTCGTTCGTTCCTTCGTTCGATCACTCTTACGTATGTACGTTCGTTCGTTTGTGTGTTCGTTCGTACGTGCGTTCGTTCGTTCCTACGTACGTTCGTTCTTTCATTCATACTTTTGTTCGTTCGT
>NW_026307534.1:0-316 GCF_001194135.2 Octopus bimaculoides | reverse complement strand
TGCATGGCACCATATGGGTGCTTTTATGTGGTACCACATGGGCGTTTTTAGGTGTCACGACACAGGGGGCTTTTATGTGGCACTGCCATGAGTGCTTTACACCAATAGAAAAACCAGCCTTAACACATCTGCTGAAGAATATGTTTCTTCTTGAGTATGGCATGATGCCACGTATCTTGATCCTTTGTTATCTTGCCTGAAAGGTTCAGCTTCCTAAGGCTGTTTTTCAGTACTTCATCCCATGTCTTCTTGGGTCTCCCACTTCCACATGTTCCAATCCACTTTGAGAGATCAGCATATTTTTATGGAGCTGTTG
>NW_026307533.1:1136-1321 GCF_001194135.2 Octopus bimaculoides | reverse complement strand
GGACGTTAAACGATGATGATGATGATGATGATATATATATATATATCTGTATGTATGTATGTATATATATAGCTGTATCTATGTATGTATATTTCTATCTACGTATGTATATATATCTGTATGTATATATATATATATCTGTATGTATATGTATATCTGTATGTATATGTATATCTGTATGTATG
>NW_026307533.1:978-1115 GCF_001194135.2 Octopus bimaculoides | reverse complement strand
ATATATATATATATTTGTATGTGTATATATATATATATACATATCTGTATGTATATATGTATATCTATATGTATGTATATGTCTACATGTATGTATGTATGTATATATCTATATGTATGTATGTGTATATCTATATG
>NW_026307533.1:852-965 GCF_001194135.2 Octopus bimaculoides | reverse complement strand
ATATATCTATATGTATTTATGTATATATCTATACGTATGTATGTATGTATGTATCTATATATCTGTATGTAATATAATATAGGATAAATTCTTTATAAGAATTTATCAAGTAG
>NW_026307533.1:490-637 GCF_001194135.2 Octopus bimaculoides | reverse complement strand
TACCGAAAGCGAGGGAATGCAGCTTTTCAAAATATATCTCTTAAAAACATATCTATATGTATGTATGTATCTATATATCTGTATGTATATATCTATATGTATGTATGTATATTCATATCTGTATCTATGTATGTATATATTTGTTTG
>NW_026307533.1:0-264 GCF_001194135.2 Octopus bimaculoides | reverse complement strand
ATATATATATATCTATATGTATGTATATATCTATATGTATATATATATGTATATATCTATATGTATGTATGTATATGCTACAAGCTAGGCGAATCGTTAGTACTCTCAGCAAAGTGCTTAGAACAAAACTCAGTAAGATGGAAAATAATGTGTATTTTTGTATACTTCCGTTTCATTTATATTCGAAAAATTTTCTCCTACTCGTTTTTAACCCATTACAAATTTTGTAATTATCTGTCAATATTTACACATATCTAACCTTTT
>NW_026307532.1:0-711 GCF_001194135.2 Octopus bimaculoides | reverse complement strand
GTACCTAAAATTACAAAATCGCTATTGTTGTTGTATTTGCTGTTGTTGTTGTTGCTGTTGTTGTCTTCGTCGTTGTTGCCATCGTCTGCACAATCGCTCACCAGTGTCTCTGATATCAAATCCTGCATACTTTCTTTCTGAAACAGAGTCGATCGTTCCTTCTCTATAGGATATTTTGGAGATACATGTGAGGAGGACCGCGGGTGGCTGACTGTCATCGACCGTCAATTTAACTGTTCGTATGCCAATTTGACGTATTATCCTGCAATTCTTTATACCAATTCAAATTCCCAAACCGTCTGGAGCGAAGGTAAGCCCTTCACCATCTTACATTTATATTTACTGTGTGTTTGTATTCATTTCGATAGTAGTAATGGTAGCAGCGAGTCCGCTGCCCTAACCACTGGGCCATTGCGCCTCCACAGACATAGCAGTACACCAACCATTAAGGCTACCTGTAGCAGTAGCTGCAGTAACAACAATTGTCGTCGAAGTAGTTATCGTTGTTGTTGCTGCTGTTGTCTTTGTAGAAGTATTTGGGTATTGTTTGTAGAGTTTAGTAAACAAATTATTTGCTGATTATTTGACTGAAGAGGCTCAGTGGCGTCGAAACACCTTTATCTCAAAGGCTCCTTACGTTCCTCAATCGAGTGTATTGTCAATATAGGCGTAGGAGTGGCTGTGTGGTAAGTAGTTTGCTTACGAACCACA
>NW_026307531.1:0-636 GCF_001194135.2 Octopus bimaculoides | reverse complement strand
TCGGGTCAAGTGCAGCGAACGAAGTTCCGTAGCTCTTGGCTGGAATGAAGATACGTACGTTCGGGCCAAGACCAATAAACGAGGTTCCGTAGCTCTTGGCTCGAACGAACGTACGTACGTTCGGGCCAAGTGCAGCGAACGAAGTTTCGTATCAATTGGCTCGAATGAAGATACCTACGTTCGGGTCAAGGGAATCGAACGGAGTTAGGGAGATCTTGGCTCGAACGAACGTACGTACTTTCGGGCAAAATGCAACGAACAAAGTTCCGTATCTCTTGACTCGAACGAACGTACGTACGTTCTGGCCAAGTGCAACGAACGAAGATCCGTAGCTGTTCGCTCGAACGAACGTACGTACGTTCAGTCCAACTACAACGAACGATGTTCCGTTGCTCTAGGTTCGAACGAACGTACGTACGTACTTTCCGGCCAAAAGCAACGAACGAATCTCCGTAGCGCTTGGCTCGAACGAACGTACGTACGTTCGGTCCAAGGGCAACGAACAACGTTCCGTAGCTCTTTGCTCGAACGTACGTAGGTGCGTTCGCGCCAATAGCAACAAACGAAGTTCCGTAGCTCGTGGCTGGAACGAACGTACGTATGTTCGGTTTAAGAGCAACGAACGAATTTCCGTAG
>NW_026307530.1:0-403 GCF_001194135.2 Octopus bimaculoides | reverse complement strand
ACTTCATACTGGAATATATATATATACATATATATATATATATATGAATAAGTCTGAGTTTACATATGAATGTATATGTAATATATGCATGTATATATGCATATATTTATATATATATATCCACACACACACACACACACACACACACACTTGTATATATATGTAAGTACGTATATCGTTTATGCGTAAATACTGTCAATACACACACACTGCATCAATACAAGATATTGGGTGTAAACAGCATACACTGAAAGTATTATATAAATGTGAAATACACAAAATATCGGCGATTTTGTCATAAGATATTCTCTAGAAATAATCCAATATACAGGTTACATGAAATAAAGAATTACTGACGTAATCTAAAACAAAGCATGGAGTGGTTAATGGTAATACTAATCGA
>NW_026307529.1:0-291 GCF_001194135.2 Octopus bimaculoides | reverse complement strand
TATTTAAGACCATACCTGTAATGCTTTGTGAGCATCACCTGTTATGGTTTAGTCATTGCTATTAGTAGTAGTTACAAAGTTTGCTTTGCAATAATACAGATTATATGTTTGATCCCATTATATAGCACTTGTCTACAGTGTGATACCTGTTGCATAAATATATATATGTTCTTTTACATCTGTTTTCCCATGCTGGCATTGGGTTAGATAAACACACATACACACACACATGCATGCATGCATGCACATGCACTATACAGCTGAGTATGTTTAAAGTGTAAACCTTTGTGT
>NW_026307528.1:0-226 GCF_001194135.2 Octopus bimaculoides | reverse complement strand
GTGATCTTGAATTTGAATTGACCCTTTGATCTTTAGTGAATAAAATTATTGCAATCCACCAAACATATTACTATGTACATGCGCATGTATGTATACATGTTTATAAACATATTCATACAAGACTACCCTGTCTATTGTTTAAATTCCATTGAAAGAGTTTTGTTTCTCAGTTAGAAATACGATCTTTCTCCTTTGGTATGCATGCATACATACATACATACATACA
>NW_026307527.1:0-310 GCF_001194135.2 Octopus bimaculoides | reverse complement strand
AAAACGGAGAAAAGATATAATAAATAAATAGATAAATAAATAAATAAATAGATAAATATAAATAGATAAATAAATAGATCTTTCTATTATAGGCATAGGGCCTAAAATTTTGTGGGAGGGGAACAGTCTATTACATCGACCCCCTTGTTTCACTGATATTTAATTTATCGACCTCGAAAGGATGAAAGGCAAAGTCGACCTCGGCGGAAATTGAACTCAGAACGTAAAGACAGACGAAATGCTTAGCAGCATTTCGTCCTGCGTGCTAACGATTCTGCCAATAATAATAATAATAATAATAATAATAGTA
>NW_026307526.1:0-261 GCF_001194135.2 Octopus bimaculoides | reverse complement strand
GTGTAAGATATTACGTCTTCATTCCAAGCGTTAACTACATCATTCAACACTTTTCTCACCAAACATGTCCAAATGATTGCAGCCTCTTCTGTAGCAGACTACAGCCAAAATATCTGATGTGTAGCTTTTCTCTCAACATTCATTCATTCATGCATGCTGATATACACATCCATCACAACATGCTTGCCTCATTTCTTTACAGCTTTTGTATATCCTTTTGTACATCCACTATTCACATCATCTCACCACACATCACATTTG
>NW_026307525.1:1905-2008 GCF_001194135.2 Octopus bimaculoides | reverse complement strand
AACGTTCGTTCCTTCGTACGTACGTTCGTTCGTTCGTACATACTTACGTAGGTTCGTTCGTACGTACATGCATACGTTCGTTCGTTCAATCATTCGTTCGTTC
>NW_026307525.1:1780-1895 GCF_001194135.2 Octopus bimaculoides | reverse complement strand
TTCGTTCAATCATTCGTTCGTTCGATCGTTCGTACGTACGTTTGTCCGTTTGTTCTTTCTTTCGTTCGTTCGGTCGTTCGTCCGTTCGATCGTTCGTTCTTACGTACAAACGTAC
>NW_026307525.1:234-521 GCF_001194135.2 Octopus bimaculoides | reverse complement strand
TACGTTTGTTCTTTCGTTCCATCGTTCGGTCGTACATACGTTCGTTCGTTGCTTCGTACGTACGTTCGTTCGGTCGTACGTACGGACGTATGTACGTACGTTTCTTCGTTTGTTCTTTCGTTTCATCGTTCGTTCGTACGTACGTTCGTTCGTTCTTTGTTTCGTATGTACGTACGTTCATTCATTTGTTCGGTCGTTAGTTTGTTCGTACGTACGTACGTTTGCTCGTTCGTTCGATCATTCGGTCGTACGTTCGTTCGATCGTTCGTTCTTACGTACGTCCGTAC
>NW_026307525.1:113-224 GCF_001194135.2 Octopus bimaculoides | reverse complement strand
GTTCTTACGTACGTCCGTACGTTCGTTGGTTCGTTCGTTCCTTCCTACGTGCGAACGAACGTTCGTACGTACGTTCGTTCGTTCGTACATACTTACGTACGTTCGTCTGTA
>NW_026307525.1:0-103 GCF_001194135.2 Octopus bimaculoides | reverse complement strand
CGTACGTTCGTTCGTTCGTACATACTTACGTACGTTCGTCTGTACGTTCGTTCGTACGTACATGCATACGTTCGTTCGATCGTTCGTACGTACGTTTGTCCGT
>NW_026307524.1:0-420 GCF_001194135.2 Octopus bimaculoides | reverse complement strand
ATATATATATGTACGTATGTATCTTATTATGCATGTATGTAGATATGGATGTCTGCTTGGTAAACTGCATAAATCGCCAGGGTGTCATATTAAGGCTAGTTTCTCGTAATCCGCCAGCACTTTGTCACTCCCTACGAAGTGTCGCCATTAAAGTTCGTCTCTTATCGATCATATAGCATTTACAATTAATTTAAGAACTGACCTATCGTTTGCTATCTTATTTAATCTCTCACTGGCTCTCATTTGCGTGAATATAATGTTTCACTCACCTAATCAAGCTGGAAAGACCAGATCATCTTAAGTGCCATACCTACCTACCTATATACGGACATATTTCTTTAGTCTTTTTTTTGTTTTAACTATTTCGGTCATTAGTGTCCAGCCATGCTATGATATCGCCTTGAACAGATATTAGATTTG
>NW_026307523.1:0-2833 GCF_001194135.2 Octopus bimaculoides | reverse complement strand
TATATATATATATATATATATACGTGTGTGTGTGTGTGCATGTATGTATACATATATGTGTGTATATATATGTGTGTATATATGCTCAGAGCAATCATCCTTCTAATATCCTTGATAACACATTATAACACTGAAGATAGAATTGACTCATTGTCTTTGAATGGAGAAATTTTTGATAATCATAAAGCCTATTACAATCAGGCTCTCAGAAATGCTGCTTATAAATATCAAATTATGTACAAGTTTAACAATGATTTTTCCAATCATTACAACAACTGTATGGTTATGAACTCCAGTAAACACACCACAATTTCTAAACACCATCATGAATTGCAACGCCCTGGCACACAACTTAACTCTATGAAGTATGTTTGTAAAGATAACTCCACCACAGAAAAGAAAAAAATTTTTAATAACTATGCACCAAATAACAAGACTTTTACAAACCAGTTTTCTACCAATACCTATATTTCTAATAAGACAAAGAATTGTAATGTCACTGGCAGTCATTACAAGAAAAACATTAACATCGCTGGAAATAATAACACGAAACAAAGTTTTTTCACAAAAAAAATCTTCTCTTATTCCTTCACATACTTGAAATCCCCCACGCAACTACATAACCAACTCTAATGATGTACAATATTTCCTTAATAATAATAATAATAATAATAATAATAATAAAGGTGGTAATAATAATAATAATAATAATAATAATAACAATATTAAGAATATTAATAACAATAATAATAAGAATAGCATTGTTAGTGATGGTGTTAATACAAGAGGTAAAAAGAAACCTGTACCTTTCTTCTGAATGGGTGACCCATCTAATAGAAACCACCATACCAATAAGAAACACAATAATAACATAATTTGGATTATATTTCCTTTTGCTAAACATTTGAAGTCTAATTTTATAAAGTCTATTCCTTCTATTATTAAATCAAATTTTAGTAAATCTAGGTATGCTGGGATATTCAGTAACAGAATGATCAGATTTGGCTTTTCTGTTTCTCCTAACTTATTTAGGATTATTTCATCCTTTAACAATAGAAACCTAAATCTTTTCTACAAGAATTTAACCCCCTCTAATACTTACACTAACCCCAATTATTCAAACAGCTCTGTATCTTCTACCAATGATTCCCATACTCACACAAACTCTTCCTCTATCAATACATATACACATAACAATAGTTCACCTAATATTAGTAACAATTGTAACTGTAGAAACCCTAACACCTGTGAGGTTAAAGGTAATTGTAAAATGAAAAATGTATATAAAGCTACTATCACAATACATGATCTCTCTAGGTTTCATTATATAGGTTGCATGCAGATCCCTCTTAAATTATGTTTGAATAATCATAGATAATTTTTTAATGACCCTCAGAAAGAAAGTAGTACTAGTTTATCCCAAAAGTATGGCAACTTAAAAGAGACAACATAAATTTCTCAATTTCTTGGAATATTGTTTCTTCTACCCCCTCTCATAGGATTAGAAATAGAACATGCTTTTTATGCCTTGAAGAGTCTAATATAATTATGATAATGAAGAGTTCTATCTTAAATTCGAGAGATGAAAGAGTTTTTTCTTGTAAACATATGTCCAAATTTCTTGATTACCTCTTTGCCTTTTTCTTATTAGCTCTTATTACACTCTTAGGTTATGTATATGTGTGTATTCTCTGTATGTGTGTGTGTGAGTGTATGTACGTTTCTTTTGTGTATATATGTTTGTGTTGTGTATGTGTGTATATGTTTATGACTGCACATCCTTATGTGTTAAGTGTATACGTTTTTTCTGTCACTTGTAATTATATAGTATTTTTTCCCTTCATATATTCGTTTTTTTGTTCCAACTTTTTTCAGATTGTCTCCCCTACCTCAGGCTAGTTTTTGAGTAAGGTAACTTATCTTGAATTACACCGGCCAGTCTTGTCTGATCAATGTTTTTTTTCCTTGTTAAGTTCTCCTTGGTTTTCTCTTTGCATGTATGTACGCTTTTACTTTAATATTGTAACTTTTTTCAAACATAGTCTTGCCTCTCACCTTTTAGCCTCGTGTAAAATGTATATACATATATGTTTTCGTTTTTCAATATTAATAGGTATATGTATGATTTTCTTTCGTTCTTATTCTGCTAGTTCACCTGTTACATTATATTCTACTATACACACGTGGCCCTGTTTATTATACTTTGTCTTGACCTGTTACCATTTTTTAAAACATACCCGTTAGTTTTCATTCTTATTTTCATGTTATAGTTTACCGTACATATAAACGTGCATACACATTCATCGTCTTTTTTTTCTCCTTTTCGTCTTTTATTATTTATTATTACTGTTTTTTTCCCCCCTTTTAAAACTTGCTTGCAAATATCCTATTTTTGTTCCATATTACCGCACTTGTATTCTCCCTTATTGTATCTTGTTTTAATTTGCTTTATTTTATTAAACCTTTTTTGATGTCCTTACAAAAATTCTTCACACTGATGAAAATGACAATGCATAAATTTAATTATAATTAATATGGTTATAATTTTTTTCTTACATATTTGTATTGTCCTTTGATATATGCATATGTATTGAATCATATTTTCTATTAAATGTAATTTTGTTTCAACATATTTTTCTCCTCTATTTTTCAATAATTGTTTATGGAATTTTAATATCTATAACAATATTTTTCAGCTACTATTTTCTTATTCTTATTACTTGCACTGGCTGTTTTATATGAATATGATGAACCTTTATTAGAAATCATTTCTCTCTGTTTAGACCACTCAAAAAGTCTGAATTGTTCTCTTTTATGTGTCTATATATGTGTG
>NW_026307522.1:0-656 GCF_001194135.2 Octopus bimaculoides | reverse complement strand
AAGTATAATGTAAACAAGGTCACGTGTGTATAGTAGAATATAACGCAACATGTACACTAGCAGAAAAAATGCATAGAATGAAAACTAATATATGAACGAGAAAAATATTATAAATTTGATAGAAAAAACATATACACTTAACACATTAGGGTATACAGTCATGCATATATACATACATACACACATACACATACACATACATACACATGCATACACTTACACATACACATACAAGGGTGCAAGTGTAAAGGAAGATACAAACAAGTAAAATAAAATAAACGAGTACGTATTAACATAAGACGTATATATATATATACACACACACATATATATACACACACATACAGAGACACAAACATATATATATACACACATACATATATATGCATACACATGCACACATACATATATACACACACACACATATATACTAACTTACACATACATTTATACACATACACACATGCAAGAAAGACACATACATACATGCATATATAACAAAGTAAATATATACATAAAAACATATAGGAATATACACATTTATATACACAGGTATACACACTTATATGCGTGCATGTTAATGTATCCATACACAAAAAATATGCATATACAGACATACATCATCATCATCATCATCATCGTTTAACGTCCGCTTT
>NW_026307521.1:0-437 GCF_001194135.2 Octopus bimaculoides | reverse complement strand
TTTTTTGTTCGTCCATTCTTTTGTTCCTTCTTTCGTTCAATCTTACTTTCGCTCGTTCGTTCGGTCGTTCGTACGTTCCTTCGTTCTTTCGATCGTTCGTTCGTTCGTACGTACGTACGTTCTTTCATTCGGTCGTTTGTGCGCTCATTCGATTGTTCGTTCTTTCGTACGCACGTACGTACTTACGATCATTCGTTCGTTCGTACGTTCGTACGTTCTTTCCTTCGTTCCGTCGTTCGTATGTACGTACGGACGTTTGTTCGTTCGTTGCTCCCATCTTTCGATCGTTCGTTCGTTTGTACGTACTTACGTTCATTCTTTCGTTCGTTCGTTCGTTCTTCCGTTCGTTCGTTCAATCGTTCGTTCGTTTGTTCGTTTGTTCGTACTTACGTACGTACGTTCTCTCGTACGTACGTACTTTCTTTCGTACGTACGTA
>NW_026307520.1:0-380 GCF_001194135.2 Octopus bimaculoides | reverse complement strand
TATATATATATATATATATATATACATATATATTTTGAGCGGTTTGTTTTGGTGTTCATAATTTTGGTGTTGTTTCGATAATGCTATTTTTAAATGGTGATGTTGTGCTTGTTCTTGTTTATGCTGGTGTAATTACTGCTGCTGCTGCTGCTGCTGTTGTTTTTTGCCATTAATGTTTTTGTTGCTTTTACGACTATTCTTCTTGTTGTTACTGTTGTTGGCGGTGTAAAGCTCTACAAGTCTTCCTTAAATATAGCCACAGTTTACTAGCGAAAGAATATCGTAAATGCCACGGAAGTTGCTATGTATGCATACATACGGCCATACATACATGCATTTAAATGTATAAGAACATGTCTAGATATGCAATTATGTGTTGG
>NW_026307519.1:0-301 GCF_001194135.2 Octopus bimaculoides | reverse complement strand
CCATGCTAGCATGGGTTGGACGATTTGACTGAGGACTAGTGGACCAGGTGACTACACTAGACTCCAATCTGATTTGACAGAGTTTCTACAGCTGGATGTCCTCCTAACGCCAACCACTCCAAGAGTGTAGTGGGTGCTTTTACGTGCCACCAGCATGAAGGCCAGTCAGGCGGTACTGGCAATGGCCACGCTCAAAATGGTGTATTTTACATGCCACCTGCACAGGAGCCAGTCCTGCGGCACAAGTACCGATACATACATATATATACATATATATATATATACATACATATATATACAC
>NW_026307518.1:0-414 GCF_001194135.2 Octopus bimaculoides | reverse complement strand
GTATGTATGTATGTATGTATAAACGAATATATACATTTACATGTATATCTGTGTATGTGTGGATAGATATATATGTTGATATATATATATATATATATTTGCTGTTTTGGAGCTATCTGTGTGTGTGCGCGCGCGCGTGTATGTGTTTATATGTCAGTCCTTTGGTCGACCGTAAATGTTAACAGCTTCCAGTAAACTAAAGTTTATAGTTGATCGAAAGTTTAACACATTTGAAATTACGATTTGAGCGTATGACATCATTCTCGTTGCTCTCGGATATATTAACATACTTTAGAATTCTAAAGTAAAATTGCATTCTTGCAAAATAAAAACAGGCGAGCATATAACAAAGAATACATAGATATACATGCAAATATATATATATATATATGTGTGTGTGTGTGTGTGTGTGTG
>NW_026307517.1:0-260 GCF_001194135.2 Octopus bimaculoides | reverse complement strand
TATGTGTGTGGGAGGTACATGTGCGTTCATGGTGTGTGCGCGGGTGCGTGTATTTTTCGTGTGTGTGTATATGTACATGTGTGTGTATATATGTGCGTGTATATAGTATTGTGTGATGGAGGAAAAAGACAAGAAGCAAAACGACAGAATGAAACGTTGGACCTTACCTTGTCGACCGCAGATCGCTCCAGATCAAAACACGCCTTTCTCGTAAGCTGTCTGTTTTCTGACTGCCTCCACGTGCTGGCCTTCGACCGCGT
>NW_026307516.1:0-208 GCF_001194135.2 Octopus bimaculoides | reverse complement strand
ACACACACACACACACACACACACACACAAATTTATATACATTAACATTTATTTAATCTGATATATACATATATATATGTGTGTGTGTATGTATGTATGTATGTATATACGCACACACACTCATTCATGTTAATATATACTCGCTTACATACACATGAACACACACACATATTTATATATATCTCATTTAGATTTATCATATTTTTTC
>NW_026307515.1:0-211 GCF_001194135.2 Octopus bimaculoides | reverse complement strand
ATATATATATATATATATATATACATACTATGAAGCTTTACTGTAGTGTTATATATAGCATAAATATGGGTGCTTTGTTATAATAAAGCACTATTATAACAAAGCACTGTTATAACAAAGCACTACCTTATTTATATTTATTCATACACAAATATATATAAATATATAAATATATACATGCATGCATGGATGTCTATATATATATATATAT
>NW_026307514.1:0-434 GCF_001194135.2 Octopus bimaculoides | reverse complement strand
ATATGCAAATATACATATGCATATATCAATATACGTGTATATATACATATAAGCATACCTGTGAGTGTGTGTATGTGTGTGTCTGTGTCTACGCGTAGTTCCCAACAAGGGCGCCATTTTGATGATCTCGAAAACGTCAAAGCAAATCTGTTTTGATGTTTATGAAGTTACCTATGGCTAACTCAGCTACAAACACATTCAATTCAGTGTGAACGTTATTACATTTATTTTGATATATTCTCTCTTTTCTCTTGCCTTCCATAAACTATGTCATTAAAGCACGACAAAGCCCTAGCTAAATAGCCTAGCCTGTTTTTGTTAGTTTTATTTTCTTTCGCTATTTCCTGAAAAATATTGCTTAATGTTGGATTGTGTAGGATAATATTTTAACAATAATTGCAGAAGGGAGAATAACGTATGGATGAAATATATGT
>NW_026307513.1:0-445 GCF_001194135.2 Octopus bimaculoides | reverse complement strand
AAGCAATAGTTGTTTGAATTGTTGGTGTCATTGTGGTATGAGAAATGGTAATGGGCATAGATGTTTCTACTTGTTCGGCTAGAGTTGACTGAGTTGGTCGTTTTGTAGTTATAGTGAGAGGTACTGCAGTGTCAGTTTTTAGAATATCTTCAGGTTGTGTTGTTCTTTTACTTGTAGGTGGTATAGCGTGAGACGTTCTAGGAAGTTGGGAAGTTGACTCCTCAGTTTCTGTGTGTATTTGTGTTGTTGGTGTAATGTGTGTCGTTGTGTCTTTGACATGTGTGGTAAGCATTTCTAGTGTGCTTGTTGGTGTTCTAGTTTCTGGGATCTTTTCAGTCGATGTCATAGTTGTAGCTTCTGTGCTAGATGTATGAGTGGGTGGGAGTTCAGTGACCGTCGTATGTTTTGTTGTTGAAGAAGCAATAGTTGTTTGAGTTGTTGGTGT
>NW_026307512.1:0-200 GCF_001194135.2 Octopus bimaculoides | reverse complement strand
CATATGTATGTGTGTGTGTATGTATGTGTGTGTGTATGTATGTGTGTGTGCGTATGTGCGTGTGTGTGTCTGTGTGTTTGAGTGAGTGTTCGACCCTATCGCTCCCCATATCAGTTTCCTTTTGTCTGTGCATTGAGTATGGATGCATGTTCATGTATGTATTATATGTATAGACATATGTTTATATACATACATATATA
>NW_026307511.1:0-213 GCF_001194135.2 Octopus bimaculoides | reverse complement strand
CTAGGAGAATATTTCTCCGAAGAACTTTTGAATGCATATGTTAATGGTTTGTGGTCAGTAAATAAAGTAAATGACCTACCTTCAAGAAGATGACTGAAGTATTTAATTGAGAAATAAGCTGCCAGCAATTCTCTGCTGAATACGCTGTATTTCGTTTCGGGTACCTTCAATTTTTTTGAAAAGAAAGATAGTGGTTGCCAAGAACCACAATGA
>NW_026307510.1:0-227 GCF_001194135.2 Octopus bimaculoides | reverse complement strand
GTTTTATACTTCTCATTTATTTGGTTTCTGAGTTTTTCATTCCTTTACACCTCCTCTTTCTATAGGCTACCTTTGAGGTTATATCTGCTAACGTTTTTTGTTTAAACCTAATAGCGTTCAGTTCATCACTTTAGAATATCCATTATATTCTGGTTAAATGTTTTATTGACGAGTTTTATTTCTTCATTTCCCTGAAGTGAAGATTACATTGTTTTACACCATTTTAT
>NW_026307509.1:3945-4147 GCF_001194135.2 Octopus bimaculoides | reverse complement strand
TATATATATATATATATATATATATATATATATATATAAACATGCGTGCATACATAACGTTAATAAATATACATAAGCGTAACGAATAATGCACCATCTGTCTTTCTATCTCTTAACATATGTGTGTGTGTGTGTGTGTGTGTGTGTGTTTATGTGTGTGTATATGTTTATGTGTGTATGCGTGTGCGCTTGTGTACATGTG
>NW_026307509.1:3642-3935 GCF_001194135.2 Octopus bimaculoides | reverse complement strand
ATGTGTATGTGTGTATGCGTGTGCGCTTGTGTACATGTGTGTCACTGCGTAAGTTCCTGTGAGTGTGTGTGTGTGTGTGTCTGTGTCTGTGTGTGTCTGTGTGTCTGTGTGTGCTAAAATGATTGTCAATCCACAGTAGTGTAATACTCACCGTTGGTTTCTTTGTCCTCTTTTCACCAGAATGTGTGTATATATATATACACACACATACACACATAGATACACATAATGTTAAGTTTGTGCGTGTGTGCATGTATGTGTGTGTTTATATATATATATATATATATATATAT
>NW_026307509.1:1384-2439 GCF_001194135.2 Octopus bimaculoides | reverse complement strand
AAAAAAAAAACTAAAGAATTTGTTTTATTTTATTTTATTTTATTTTATTTCCTTCTCATCTGAGTTATTTTGTTTTGTGCTTATCACCCCATCTTATATTAAACGTATTCTTTCGTGACCCCCACGTTGCAAAAATCCCTTTGGAAAATAATACACGGCGTTATGTGCCTCCACTCCCCCCTATTCCCCCACACAACCAATGTTAATCCTTTGCCCTATGTTACAAACGATTATTATTATTATTATTATTATCATTTTGTTCTAGGGTTCAAATTCTGCCTAGGGCCAACTTTGCGTTTCATTTTGTCGGGTGGGGCTGATCGATAAAATAATAATGAGATCGATGATATCGATTAAGTTACTCTCTCTTTCTCTCTCTCTCTCTCCTCAAAATACAGAATTTTTTTTTCTTTATTTCTCTTGTCATTGAAATCGTTGTTTTGCCATTTATTTAAATGTTGTCATCGCTTTGATCATTATCATCATCATCATCATCATCATTACCATCATGATAATCATGGTCATCATCATGGTCATCATCATCGTCATCATCATCACCATCAACATCATCATCATCATCATCATCATCATCATCATCATCATCATCATCATCATCATCATTTATATTATCTTCGTCAGCATCGTCATTAATAGGCAATAATAACATCGAGAACATGCTGCTTATTGTCGTCATCATCATCATCATCATTATCATCACGATCTTCATCAACAACAACAACAACAATAACAACAATAACAAATCGTTTGTGAACACATGCTGCTATTGTTGCTGTCAGTGTTGGCCGTCGTCATCATCATTATCACCATCATCATCGTCAACATTATCATCAGCATCATCGTCGTCGTCGTCATCATCATCGTCATCACCGTCTTCATAATTACCATCTTCATAATTACCATCATCATCACCACCATCATCATCATCATCATCATCATCATCATCATCATCATCATCATCATCGTCGTCGTAGTCGTTGTCATCATCATCATCATCATCATCGTCGTCATCATCATCATTAGCAGCAGCAGCATCA
>NW_026307509.1:0-520 GCF_001194135.2 Octopus bimaculoides | reverse complement strand
ATTGCCTTTCATCATCTCAGGGTCGATAAACGAAATACCAGTTCAACACTGGCATTGTGCCAAAATTTGAAGTTATTATTATTATTATTATTAATATTATTATTATTATTATTATTGTTATTATTATTATTATTATTATCATTATTATTATTGTTGTTGGCAGAATCGTTAGCAATGTCGGGCGAAAAAAAAATGCTTAACGGTATTTCGTCCGTCTGTACGTTCTGAGTTCAAATTCCGCCGAGGTCGACCTTTGCCTTTCGTCCTTTTCCGGATCGATAAATTAAGTACCAATGAAACACTGGGGGATCGATGTGATCGACTAGTAACCCCCCACATACACACACTCCCTCCCATCAAATTTCAAGGCCTTGTGCTTTCAGTAGAAAGGACCAGTTACGTACGCACTGGGGTCGATGTGATCGACTTAATCCCTTCCCCCCCAAGTTGCCCTTGTGGCAAAAATTTGAAATCATCACCATCACCATCATCATGATCACCATCATCATCATCATCATCA
>NW_026307508.1:0-264 GCF_001194135.2 Octopus bimaculoides | reverse complement strand
TACTTTTGGGGTAGTTGTTGCTTAACAGATCGTTATTGAGCTTGATCATTACTTTGTGGTGTGTATCACGATCGTTACTTATATTCTTTGCATGTGCATACAGCTGGTTTTGTGTCAGTGTTTAGAAGCCAGATCACTGCATTGTAAAGCAGTATTTTTTTAGCTGTGGTTTAAAATGACCACCAACCAGAACTGCTAAGCATCAAGCCTTCTGTCTGTCAAAAATGATCCCTCTCATTGCTTGTATGCACCCTTGAGACATTG
>NW_026307507.1:0-403 GCF_001194135.2 Octopus bimaculoides | reverse complement strand
GCTACTACAAACGTAGCAAACTGGCCTTCTTCCTTCGACGAAAACATGAAGACTTGAATCCTCAGTCCATTGGATTCTATGTGGAATTTTCTCGTAGTTTGCTGGATCAATTTGTACCAGGAGTTGAAATTCCTGACCAATCCAGTTTTCATTGTACACGGTAGATGCTTCTAATATGTTTATCTCCTCCTCTATGCCGAGACATATGACAGATACGAGCCATTCTTCCTCAATTTCAGGAGGCACATTCGAAATCTTTATCTTCGTAACCCTACGACCAAGGTACGTAGGGATCATGAGCAGGTTCTCATGTTGTAATGACTTAGTGGAGAGGTCCTTGACTCGCTGCTCGTTGTCTAGTCTTACCTCTATTGTTCCGAATTTCATTCCTCTCGTTATGTAA
>NW_026307506.1:0-730 GCF_001194135.2 Octopus bimaculoides | reverse complement strand
TAATTTTAAAAATAAAGGATTTATTAAGACAACTCTGTCAAAATGATTCTGACATGGCCACGCAATAAGAAGCTTGCTTCCCAACCACATGGTTCCAGGTTCAGTCCCATTGCATGGCACCTTGGGCAAGTGTCTTCTACTATAGCTTTGGGTCAACCAAAGCTCTGTGAGTAGATTGGATAGATGGAAACTGAAAGAAGCCTGTCGTATACGTACGTGTGTGTATTTGTCTCCCACCACTGCTTGACAACCAGTGTTGGTTTGTTTGCTTCCTTACAACGTAGCAGTTCAACAAAAGAGACCAATAGAATAAGTAACAAGCTTAAAAAATAAGTACGGGGGTTTATTTGTTCAGCTAAACCCATCAAGGTGGTGCCTCTCCATGGCCACAGTTCAAAAGATTGAAACAAGTAAAATATACGATAGATCTGTCTATCAGAATTTCATACTCATTTATGCTCCAAAGATTAGCTTAATAATGACAAAGTTATTTTAATAAATTCTTCATTATTTTCAAAATTAATTGAAACATAAGTAAATCTTACTAAAATATTAATTTTCCATAACAAAATACAAAGGGAAACAACTGAACATTGTAAAGTATTTTGTTTGCAGCTGCCAGCAGAATTGCCGTAGACAAAATTCTAATTATAATAAATGACAAAATACTTTCACAGAAGTCACCTCAAATTTATTATTAAAATATAAAGAAAAATTATAAAAATGCTTA
>NW_026307505.1:0-418 GCF_001194135.2 Octopus bimaculoides | reverse complement strand
ATGTGTTTACAATTTTATATATTCTACAAGTATTGCAAATCACTCACTCATGTTTAAGCTTAGTTATGATAATGCAGCCTGTCTACACCTCTTGGGTTCTGCCTTAATCAGGAAAAACACAGAGGAAATTTATTTTGATGTTTTTAAGAAATTGGCTTACTTTTTGTTTTCTAGTATTTGTTGTACATATATCATTCAAAGTGACAGACTCAGAAAGGTAAGAGAATTATTATTATTTTTGTCGTTTAACACATTTTCCTCCAGAAGAAGTCTATGTCTTCTCGTGTAGAAGTTCATGTGATGCTCACTGCCCCTCTTCTCATCTCACTGTATACTGCTGCCTGGTTTCGCTCAAATCTTTTGATTACTGTTTTTCTCTTGGTTATTCTTTTCTGATTTCGGGGTTTGTCATTGAGAG
>NW_026307504.1:0-287 GCF_001194135.2 Octopus bimaculoides | reverse complement strand
ATTGCATTGTCAGATATTGGGAAAAAGTGAATATACTTGAACAAGCAGACACAGCAAATATTTATGCTTCCAGAAATGAAAACCAAAAAGAAACATCAATATTTCAAATAAAATTAATAGTAAATACAATTGTAAATGTTTTGCTAGCATTACTTATCAGAGAAATCACCCTGTATAGGCCAGATCTGAGAAGAGGAGAGACAGTGGAAGAAATATAATAGTACCCTCCTCTGGTTCAAGAAATACATCTAAATACAGAGATGGCTTTCTTAGGCCTCCAAAGGCAC
>NW_026307503.1:0-537 GCF_001194135.2 Octopus bimaculoides | reverse complement strand
CTGCAGTGCACTGAAGCTGTTTCTTTGGCAAACTTGTAGAAAGCTCTGGGATTAGATTTTATATTGTCTATAGTCCAGGCTTCTTTGTCTGCTCTTTCTTTTTTGTGGGAGAGTTGCAGATTTTTTTCAATCTCCAGCAGCTGTATTTTCAGGCAGGACTTTTCACTGCTTTCAATTTGTTTAGGCGATTTGAAACTTTTGTACGCCGTCTCATAAGAATTTTCCTCTCCCTGTGGATTTTGTTCTTGTGTACAGTGGCCTTTCTCTCCGGGACACATTTGTAGCATATGGCTTGCATTACAGACATGAATTGTTTAAGTTTAATGTCGATGTCCGGTGAGGAGAGACATTTAGGCCAGTTTTGTGTGAGGATCTCTTTCTCAATTTGTTTTCAGTTTGCCTTATGGAAGTTCAAATTGGAAAGATTCTGAGAGTTTCTTGTAGGCTGCATGTCCATGGTTTCCTTTGGACCGTACATTGTCAGCTTTACCATGTTGTGATCCGAGAGTAGCGTCGGTGTCACTTTCACATTATGGA
>NW_026307502.1:0-1019 GCF_001194135.2 Octopus bimaculoides | reverse complement strand
CCAGCATGGCCACAGTCAAAGGACTGAAACAAGTAAAAGAGTAAAAGAGAAAAGAGATATGCTTGTGTGCGTATAAATATATACATACATACAAGCATACACACACACACACGTACAAACACACATATGAATAGAAGCAAATTAGTTACTGCAAAAGAGTTGTGGTTAGAGGTAAAATCGAGCGCGTTAAATATATATGCGAATTGTAAAACGCTTAGTAAGTTTGAGTGGCTGAGAAAAGTTAGGTCGCGTCTGACCTGGTTTATACTTAAATACATTACTTATGTTTCTGAATTTTTGATAGAACAAACGAAACAACAATATCAGACTAAACATAAGATCGATGACCAGCCAACCATTACCTTCCATTTCAGGTAAGTCTCCAATTCTTATTTTCTCACTATTCTCCTCATACATCACAATTTTGATGTAGTAACGAAAATAAATGTCTCCTATTACGATTGACTTATTGATATATCCAATCCTCCGAAATGCCGGGCCTTCTACGTTTAGTAGAAAGGATTATTTATTATTATTATTTATTATTATTATTATTATTATTATTATTATTATTTTTATTATTATTGAGTGAGAGAGAAGTGCATGCCATCAAAGTGACTCTGGGGTAAAATATACAAAGCCCAGTATACCCATCATGACTACCCGTCTGATAAGGGTACACCAGGCACATGCATCACAACCATATGTGCGCGACATGGTGATCTGGTGCCCAGTTACAATTTTCTTCATGTCGAGTAGCACATCCTACTCAAAAGGTCCCTAAATAAGGTTTGTTTAAGGATGTTGAGCAAAACACCCATGTTTCCAAAGGTGAATTATCCAAACCCTAAAGAATTCCTCTCAACACGTGGCTATGATGCTCCCCGCCCCACTACTTCTGCTTGTGATCAGAGATGCACATATCGTCAGCCACCAAGAGACATGCTCAACTGGTTAAGGCCGAACAAATGACAAGCAAATCTGTGGTATTAAGAAGAATATTTGCTGTAGCCCATCTT
>NW_026307501.1:0-256 GCF_001194135.2 Octopus bimaculoides | reverse complement strand
GTGTTTACCTGAATAGAAGACGTGCTCAAAGCAAAGCTGGACAAGGTACGAGATTCCTGTTCTTCGATAGCTTTATTCTGCCTGTGCTCTTTTTAGCAAGCAAGACATTGGCTACGACTACAAAGACAGAACACTGATTGTCTATGAAGCAAAGAGCCTTGGAAAGATCCATGCTAGGAATATCATTGCATATCATCTTCTTCCCCCCTTTCGACTTTATCTATCCAGACGTTTTAAATCAGCCTGAGCCTATAGT
>NW_026307500.1:0-566 GCF_001194135.2 Octopus bimaculoides | reverse complement strand
CGCGTAGATTTTACAGTACTCCTCTCCTATTAGTGTTCTTTCAGTCATATGATAAGCTACCAACATGAATTAAGCTACCTTTTTCAACTTCTCTCCGACTATATTCGTTTTTATTTACCCAACCACCATTCTGCATCCATTTTCATTCCGCCGCTACTTCACTTACAGCCGAGAGTCCCTATGTGGGGACCCTATGGAAGAGGTGCCTGGGGGATCGCACCCCGCTGACCATCCCAGAAATAGCGGGCAGCGAAAATGGATGGAATAAATAAATAAATAAATAATGATGATGACGATGAGAAGGATTTATTGGTCACTAGGTCCAATGACATGAAGGACAGTGTCTCAAAATTATTATTATTTAATAACACAGAGGACCGTGTCTTTAATTCATTAAAATCCCATTAAATGAAATTCGTTGCATTTAATTAATTTTAAATTGAAGGTTTATGTGTGTATATGTGAGTGTGTATATGTGTATATATATATGTGTATATATGTATGTATATATTTCTTAATCATACACACACAGACACACACACACACACACACACACACACACACAC
>NW_026307499.1:0-496 GCF_001194135.2 Octopus bimaculoides | reverse complement strand
ATATATATATATATATATATATGTATGTATGAATGTATGTATATATACACACATAAATATATATATATACACTAGATATGACACATGACACAGTGTGCATCTATATACACTCATCTTAATCCCCCATAGGTAATATTTCTACATCAACGTTTGAAAGGGCAGGAATAAAATATCTCCAGTGACATTTAAATTATGTATGTGCATGTACATAATTTATATAACTATATATATGCATACATCTCCATCTGTGTGTGTGTGTGTATTACGTATTATATGTATATATATTTTTTATATATGTATATCACATGTATATATTATCCATATTTTTTTATATATGTGCATTATATATGTATACATATATTTTATATATATATTTATACATATATATAGTTATATATTTTGAATATATATACATTATATATGTATTTATGTATTATATATATTATATATATTTTTTTTTGTGTGTGTGTGTGTGTGTATATATATATATATATAT
>NW_026307498.1:0-425 GCF_001194135.2 Octopus bimaculoides | reverse complement strand
TATATATATATATATATATACATAAATACATACATATATAAATATATATATATATAAATAAATATATATATAAATATATATTTATTTATTTATTTATGGGTTTCAGCCAAGTGGCTGTGGTTATGCTGGAGCACCACCGTGATTTTCTGTCTTTATGCTTTGCTCTCTTCACGTTCCTTACATGGCTCTTCTCCTGCACCTGATATAGTCCAATCAAGAGTTTTGATGGCACATCTGGTGTATAAGAGAATTTGACATCACTGCCCTAAACTGTGTCTCATTTCGAGCCATTGGTTCGTCTGGTATCGTGGAGAGGTAAGCGTCGAGTTTTGTCTTGAAGGCCTCCACATCCGTGTCTCTCAAATGTTTTGGCAAGGCATTCAAGAGCTGAGGTCCTCTGAAACCGAGGCTGCTGCAGTATCTTG
>NW_026307497.1:0-390 GCF_001194135.2 Octopus bimaculoides | reverse complement strand
GAGCTGTACTTTTGTGATCCTTTCTAACAATTCACGTAAGAGTCCGATGGACCCTATCTGAAAATTTTGGTTTTCTTCCGGAGTTCTGTTTCGACGAGGAGGTTTTTCCCTCTTTCTCAAACGCTGTCATTACCTTCGAGACAGTTCTTGATACACCAAACATTTCGGCTGTTTTCGTTACGCTAGCGTCTGCCATACGACCACCAACAATTTGACTTCTTTGAAAGTCCAATAGATCTGTCATTTTAATGAATTTTAATTACCTTTTTCTGATGATATCTGAAAAGAAACAGCAATTTTAGCGAAACATATTAAGCAACACTAATAACAAATCCAAAATCATAAAAATAAACAAGCTTTTGACAGTTTTATAGATATTTCAAAATTATG
>NW_026307496.1:0-389 GCF_001194135.2 Octopus bimaculoides | reverse complement strand
CATACCTTGTAGAAGAGAGGCCATCAATTTGAGTATCGCTTGACCTGAAATACAGGGAAATGGTGAGTGGAGGTCGAAGTGCGATCGGATTATATTTATTCTTTGTACCGCGAAAATAGAAATGATAAGCACCTTTAATACAGGAAGCTTTCTTCTATGAATTGTAATTTTTTTTTTATTTTTATATGTTATAAAATTATAATCGTATCTGATATTCGACCGAAGTTCCTCATATAGTATGTTTTGGAGACTAATAATTTCAAACAGCAATTTCTCCAGTTATTTCCAGGAAGGAAAAGACAATAATATATCCGGAAGAAAATGAGAAACCATAACGATCCAGAAATCATTTTCACAACACAGCAAAGTTAATGTAAATAACCCGGTAA
>NW_026307495.1:0-382 GCF_001194135.2 Octopus bimaculoides | reverse complement strand
CATCATCATCATCATCATCATCATCAAAGTCGTCGTCGTCGTCGTCATCAACGGCGACAACAACTACAACATCATCCTCATCGTTATCAATATCGCCATCCATCTCTTCATCAGCTTCATTACTATCATTATCCTCAACATCATTATCATAATCGACATCGTCATCAATGATCAGAAAGACCCCTCTCAGCCAGAACGCTTAGTATCGTCTGTTTCAGGTTTGTTCTGAGTTCAAATGCTACCATAATCATCTTTACCACTCATTTTTTTCGGGGTCGATGAAATAAGTAAAAGTTGACTTCTCAGGGCTTATGTAATCGAGAAGCTACCTCCCCAAATATTTCTGGCCTTGTACCTATAGCAGAGAGAATTATTATTATTA
>NW_026307494.1:0-238 GCF_001194135.2 Octopus bimaculoides | reverse complement strand
CATTGCTCCAAACCCGTACAAGCATGAACACAACTTCCGCATTGAAGATATAAATACATACATACATACATACACACATACATACACACATGTATACATTCATACGTGCATACACACACATACATATGTATACATGCATACATATATGTATGTATATTTTTATATATGTTCATATATTAACGTATATAGATATTTATGTAAATGTGCATATATATATCTGTGTGAGTATATATATATA
>NW_026307493.1:0-253 GCF_001194135.2 Octopus bimaculoides | reverse complement strand
TAGTGTTTCGTTAAGAAAATACTGGTGCCCCCGTTTTAAACTAGATCCCTATTTTATCTTACCTTCTGAATCAATTGTATATAATAATCGTTTTTAGTAACAATTGAAAATGGTAACATTTGCATACAATAACGATAATATATAATATTAATAATAAACATTTGTATAGGATGAAAATATATATAACAATGATTTTATATTACAACAGTGGGATCTTTTTTAAAACGGGGGCCACATTTTTCATTAACGAAAC
>NW_026307492.1:0-335 GCF_001194135.2 Octopus bimaculoides | reverse complement strand
GCACATACGCACATGGCAGGAGTCCCTCTTTCTGTAAGTCTGGCTGTCAGTTAACCTTTACAATAAAGTTCGTCGGATATAACACAGAGTTATGTGCACTTTAATACTTTTACGCTTTTATACCGTGTTCGCATACATTGTTAATGAATATATGTATGTATGTGTGTGTTTGTGTGTGTGTGTGTGTGTGTGTGTGTGT
Source organism: Octopus bimaculoides (assembly GCF_001194135.2). Classification (NCBI taxonomy): domain Eukaryota; kingdom Metazoa; phylum Mollusca; class Cephalopoda; order Octopoda; family Octopodidae; genus Octopus; species Octopus bimaculoides. Next base: position 136 of record NW_026307492.1, on the reverse strand, counting down.
GTACATACACACATACATACATATACAGGTATACTTATGTTCTTATTTACATATATATATATATACAAATGTATATGCATATCTACAAATATACACATATATATGTACATATATATATATATGCATATATATATAT
>NW_026307491.1:0-349 GCF_001194135.2 Octopus bimaculoides | reverse complement strand
ACAAATTAATTACCCTTTATTAAACATGTAACTGCTTTTATTTTGCCTAAACCTTCGAAGTTGGAATGTTTAATTTCATCTTATGATAGCTTTCAAACCGAAAATACCATCTTACAAATAATATTTACTAATTGGATAAAAATGATCAAGCTTTAATTCTCTGTAAAGTTTTTCTAAATTTTTCTTCTGGAATAGATCAATCTCAAAATCTGATCCAACTTCAAAAATTACATCAATATACCAAATTAGAAAATTTTCACTTAAGTTTAGAATTTCAAATTCTGTCACAACAGGAAAGGTGTCTCTCTCTCTGTCTGTCTATCTCTGCCTGTCTGTCTGTCTGTCTGTC
>NW_026307490.1:0-431 GCF_001194135.2 Octopus bimaculoides | reverse complement strand
CAGGCTCATATATCTTAAGTCTTTGAATGTATTCTTCCTCCGTCATAGATTACGAAACTTTATTGATTTGAAATTTCGATAATTATTCTGTACTTAATCTCAAATACAGTTTATGTCTCGAAGACGTTTTCGAATATTATTCGTTGTCTTTATTTCAAATGATATGATATATTAGTAACTTACTTCTGTAAATTATCTAGTCGACTGAAGCCCTTCAGTGATGTCTACCAGCATAAGATAAGTTTGAGAACAAAAATTTCTATAACTACTGATATGATTTCAATGACGGCATGACGTTAGCTGTCTTCGATAGAACGGAAAGTAGCAATCATATCTCAATGATTATTGATATGCGTCAAATAATATTAATAGATGAGACCGTATGGAGTTTGTATATTAGTATATTAATGTATATCAATATAAATGCAATG
>NW_026307489.1:0-462 GCF_001194135.2 Octopus bimaculoides | reverse complement strand
TTGATAAAGGATATCAGCCGAACCGTCAGATTCGCTTTTGTTTCCTTTGACGTACTTATTTTCATTGTACACTTCTTTGATTTTCTTTCCATTATTTTGCTTTATATTTCTACGCTTTTTACAGTCATGTACCTTCTTTTTCTGACTCGAAGTCTCATTTGTTTTGTTTGTTTGTTTGTCTCCTGTTCCTCTCAAAATCTCACTCTTATTATCTTGGCAATTTTTATCGATTTATGCATATATGCAAACACATGCACATTCACATACGTATACATATGCATATATATATAAACATATATATACACACACACACACATACATATACATGTAAATATATACATCTATATACGAATGTATAGACATCTACAGATATGTATATACATAGATTTAATTAAATACATAACAGATACATACACACATATATATCATGTAACCTCGTGGGCATCGGTACCATTTTCCTCT
>NW_026307488.1:0-401 GCF_001194135.2 Octopus bimaculoides | reverse complement strand
TACATGTTTAATTCTTGTGGCATTACATATTGATGCGGCAGTACATGCTCATCTGTTGTGTATTACATAGTGATGTTGTAGTACATGTTTGTTATGCTGTGGTATGACATACTGATGTGGCAGTACATGTTCATCTGTTGTGTATTACATACTCATGTGGTAGTACATGTTTAATTGTTGTGGTATGACATACTTTTGCAGTAGTACATTTATTGTTTCTTGCGGTATTACATACTGATGTGGTAGTACATGTTTAATTGTTGTGATATGACATACTGTTGAGGTCGTACATGTTTAATTGTTGTTGTATGACATACTTTTGCGGTAGCACATTTATCATTTTTTGGTATGACATACTGTTGCGGTAGTACATGTTTATTTCTTGTGGTATTACATACTGT
>NW_026307487.1:0-377 GCF_001194135.2 Octopus bimaculoides | reverse complement strand
ATATATATATATATATATATATCGAACAGTGAGAATGCGAACTTAACACTACATTGGTGGATAAATATTCTTTATTAACCAGGTTACCCTCGGTTTCATTATAAAAGAAGTATATCTAGTAACAGATATCAACCCTATTGCATGGGAGATTAGATGAAAACACCAATATGTGTGTTTGTCTTCTATTTTTCTTTTTTAATTATTATAAATCTTCCACTGAGGAGGGAGCTTGTTTCCTCTGAGGATGGAGCCCAAAGATACAAGCCTCCATCTTTGAGAAATGTCTTGCATATTTTTACTGTTCCACTCACAGATTGGACTTGTAATGTACCAATCAGCCAGTCAAATGTATGTATGTATGTATGTATGTATGTATG
>NW_026307486.1:0-240 GCF_001194135.2 Octopus bimaculoides | reverse complement strand
CTAAGCATTTCGCCCGGCGTGCTAACGTTTCTACCAGCTCGCCGCCTTAGTGTCTATGTAGATTATTATGTAAGCTATAAGTAATAATATCGTTCTCTGAAAAGCTTCTTAAACTTTTGCAAGTTTCTCATCTAACTATTGACTTTTTGTCCTGGAGCTAGGAAAGAAACGTGATATTGACGAGACAGCTTAATGTAAACAATTTACGATTTCGGTTATGATACTCTTCTTCGCTTTTTT
>NW_026307485.1:0-735 GCF_001194135.2 Octopus bimaculoides | reverse complement strand
AACCCATGCTAGCATGGAAAGCGGACGTTAAACGACGACGACGACGACTATGAGATGAATTTAGTCTACTGCTTCAGGTTTGTTCATGGAAGTGTTCTTCCTGTGATACTAATCTCTGCTTCCTTTCACAACACACTAACATACACACCTTCAGATTTTGCTTTTTACTGTATTCTATGGCATAGAAGACACAGGTTTTTCCACAAAAAAATGTCTCAAAATATCACCACCTCAGGTCCAACATGCAAAGGTGTGTTAAATATTTCATGCTCTAATGCATTAAAAACTTTCTTACGTGAATATGTGTTGTTAACACTGGGTGTGCTTAATATGCCTAATATTCCTATATGCCTTGACTTCTTTTATGCCATCAAATTCAATTATTTTATTTTCAAATAATTTTCTAGCATTTCAGTCAACTGAACAACCAAGAATAATTATTTTCTTTCTGTATTTTTTGATTTTTTTATATTTCCTTTTTTTTTGTTTCAGTTGAAGTTATAATGAGAATTTAAAAGCTGAGATGCAAGTTTTAGTTTCATCAATTTAGATACAAGCACAGCAACTTCTCAGAGACAAAGTGTCACAGATATTATGATAATTATTCATTAGTTTCCAGGTGATGTTTTGTCTTTACTCTTTCCATAGAAAAATTTGTGAAACATATAGAAACTAGATAAATGAATGATAGATGTGTGTGCGCAAGCATGTATGTATACACACACATATATACAT
>NW_026307484.1:0-309 GCF_001194135.2 Octopus bimaculoides | reverse complement strand
TGTATGTATATATATGTATATATATGTATGTATATATGCACTTGCCTCGCCCCTCTTCTCTCTCTCTTTCCTCACACTCTCATATCCCCTCTTGTCATTGTCACAATGTTTCTGTCTAGACGTTGACATCTCACTCTCATTCTCTCTTTCTCTTTCCCCTCTTTCTCTTATTCTCTCGTCATTCCCCCTTTTCAAAGACATTCTCTAATTCTCTCCCTCACTTTCAACCTCTAGTCTTATGCACACAGATACACACACAACACGCATACATATATACATACATACATACATACATACATACATACATAC
>NW_026307482.1:0-746 GCF_001194135.2 Octopus bimaculoides | reverse complement strand
TTAATATACTGAAAGTACTTACTCTACACAGTGAGCTGCAGTAAGCACATATTTTTTGCTGATCAATGAGGCAGTGCAAACAAAACTGGATCCTCTGAGTAACACCACAACCCATGGATATTCACCATCTAAAGCATTATGTCCATTCTGAACGTTAGGTTCAAACAAATCTCGTTTTCGAGTACCACAAACTGAAAACACACAAAAATATAATTAAAACAAAGATCAAAATTAAGACAATAACTTAAACCCAGAAAAAACTTTTGATTAACAAAACAAAGACTATCAATTGAAAACAAATGCTTCCATAAAGAATGGTAGTTTTACTAATAGAGCACAACTAAAGTTTTTTCATAAACAAGTTTTATCAACAACTTTTCTATTTCATGTAGACTGTAAAATTATAAAATACTGGAAAATAGCATGAATTGTTGGAGCAATTAGAATGAAAATTCAAGTTAGATTCCATGTCTTACATCAAGGTTCTTAACATTAAACTGAACTAGTATTTGTTTCCTGAGTAACTTTGACAAGGGTGTAGTCTAAATCTAATTACAAATTTTATATGCTTGGCCAAACATCTTATCTATTCAACTGTAATAAATCAATCTCTATATCATATAATATACTTTTCAGACTACATTCTACTATCAACTAAAAACAATCCACTTATTGATGAGCTGTTAATTATCACTGATCCACTGTATTCTGTTTCTTCTGAGGTACTGCACTGGTCATTGTTCTAC
>NW_026307481.1:0-512 GCF_001194135.2 Octopus bimaculoides | reverse complement strand
GGCACTGCCTTGAAGAATTTTAGTCAAATGAACCAACCCCAATATTTCCTTTTTAAAGTACTAGTACTTATTCTATAAATCTCTTTTGCCAAACTGCTAAGTTATGGGGGTGTAAACACAACACGCCAGTTGTCAAGTGGTGGGTGGAAGGACAAACACAAAGAGACACACACACACACATATATATATATAATATTTTTAGGATCTGATAGAATCAGCTATTTAAATAGTAAAAGCATGAACGTTGATTTGTGCATAGCACACCAGTGCACTAATAATGTGTACTGACATATATGTGCTTACTAAAGTGGAAACAGATTTGTCATTCCAGTTATGCACACTTTCGCAAGTACGGACAGAATACACAACATGTATTCAAAGTCACACAGGGATATACTCACTGCAAGTATTCCACAGTTGATCGTAGGCTCCAGATCCAAATGTGTGGAAGGTTCCGAATTAGGTGAAGAATAAACAAGAACACAGATGGGGTGAGGTTCACTACAGCTGTT
>NW_026307480.1:4456-4667 GCF_001194135.2 Octopus bimaculoides | reverse complement strand
AGTTTCCCATTTAAATATTAAATAGATTTCCGAGGTGTTGCGGAGATTCCGGCTATTTGTTTTCGACGCAGTCGGGAAGGCAACCTTTAGAAGAAAGATGCTCTAAGGTAAAATATGCCATCGTCTCGCTATGCTTGTCAGGGAAACCTTCTATGTCAACTGAGAAAATGACAAAAGTATTGTAAAGGCTTTGCATAGAAATTCAGAGAAA
>NW_026307480.1:346-511 GCF_001194135.2 Octopus bimaculoides | reverse complement strand
CATGCTCACTCTATCCTTCCTTGTACATTGGTCAAACGGGACGCCACTTGGTGACCGGTTGGAGGAGAACCTCCGCGACATCAGACTCAGCAATGACAACCCGACCCCGCTCCACTTACGCTCTTCCGGTCATTCGCTAAAAGATCTGTGTTCGGACTGTGTCTG
>NW_026307480.1:0-336 GCF_001194135.2 Octopus bimaculoides | reverse complement strand
TACGCTCTTCCGGTCATTCGCTAAAAGATCTGTGTTCGGACTGTGTCTGCACAGGGGTCACCCGGTCTCCCGTCTTCACAATGAACATCTCCCTCTGACTACACACCTACATACTGCCCTCTCAGTACTCTCACCACACACGCACCACTATACACACATTCACAATACCTTCCCACTCCACTCAAACTGGGACTGACCACCTCTCAGCACCCACGCCACACACCATTATCTACACACCCACACAGTTTTTAATAGCGTTAGCACACATACCGTTCTTCGAACACCCACACACACTGTTTAATACAGTACACACACTGTTTAATACAGTACACACAC
>NW_026307479.1:0-287 GCF_001194135.2 Octopus bimaculoides | reverse complement strand
GAGTGAAGATGCTTCTCTATAACAGTGTGGGAGCATTCCATTTTCTCTGTTGGTTCCCTTGTTGTTTTGGCGAGAATTTTCGTGCAAAAGTTGGTTTAATCGTTCTTCATTGAACTCAACTGAACGGCCAGAGTGAGGTGCGTCTTTGAAGTCAAAATTTCCATTTTTGAACTTGCCATACCAGTCACGAGCAGTTCATTCAGCTATAACGCCCTCTCCATACACAGCACAAATGTTGCGAACAGCTTTTGCGGCCTTAGAACCTTGATTAAAAGCAAAAAGAAGGA